>NW_016159289.1:66727-90850 GCF_001687245.7 Rhagoletis zephyria | reverse complement strand
CTACGGTAACCCCCGTCGCCCATGCGTAGAAGCCTGTATATCTTCCGTAAGATCTTGCTGTCGAATACTCCAAGAGCCGCCTCATAAAATGTTGTCATTGTCTAAGCTTCTGCGGCATATAACAGCTCGGGCATGATGAGTGACTTATAGAGTGCGGGTTTTGTACGTCGAGAAAGGACTTTACTCCCCAATTGCCTACTCAGTCCAAAGCAGCACCTCTTGGCAAGAGTAATTCTGCGTGGGTTTTCCATGCTGATATTTTTATCGGTGATAGTGCTGGTTCCCTAGTAAATGAAATTCTCCACTTTCCCGAAATTATAACTGTCAACAGTGACGTGGGTTCCAAGGCGCGAACTCGGTGACTGGAGATACTTCGTCTTGTCCTCGTTTACCACCAGGCGCATTCGCTTTGCTTCCTTATCCAGCTTGGAAAAGGCAGAAGAGACTTCGCTATTTTTGTTACCGTTGATGTCGATGTCATCGGCACGCGCCAGAAACTACACGCCCTTGTAAAAAAAATGTTCCTACATGGTTCAGTTCTGCAGCTCTTATTATCTTAACATTTGCATCATGCGGTCGTAAATGCTCTTCTGCTTTCGCTTTAATTTGGGAATCCTTGATTGGGAATAGGAGTTCACAATAGTAATGATAATCATAATCATAATAATATTATCTCATGTTATTCAAAATTTCTTTACTCGCAATATACGTAGCAGGCCTTGGCGACCCCAAACTAAATTGCTTACGCTTAAAAGTTGACTGATTTATAATGCTAGGGAATGGTGTCAACAATTTTATGTTTTCATTAAGTATTTCTTAAACAGCTTTCATGCGATAGTTTTTTGTTTTCGGTACTCTTTTATCATTTTGTTATTTGTTTCAGTAGTTTTTAGCAGACTTAAAAAAAAAGGAGAAGGTTATCAATTCGTCGGATTTTTTTTTATGCATGTTACCGCATGACTTTGGACCACGTCAACCGATTTCCAGTTGATCCCATACTAATTTGGTTTAGATCCGATCATTGGATCATGAATAAATTAACGGTACTATTACACTTTTATATGAGAATTGGAGTCGGTGTGTTGTTTGCTTAAAAATTACTTGTTTATGAATTTTTTACATTAAGTAATTTGTGTACCAGCTCTTCGTTGATAATATGATCACTTCGTTTGATAAGATGTTGTAAATTCTATATTTATTTACTATGTTCGGATTTTGGATAAGTGGAAAGATTTAAAAAAATTCCCTAGTAAAGCTTTCCCAAATACTTTTCGTTTGGAACCAGTTATGTAATATTTCATTTAATTTCAATATTTTCAGTCTTTACTTTTAGATAGATGATAATCCTATAAAAAATATTTCCAAATCAATATTTTCAGTCTTTAATTTTAGATAGATGATAATCCTATAAAAAATATTTCCAAATCAAGATTTTTCAAATACCTTTCGTTTGGCACCCATATTGTTCCTTAAACATATTTTCGAAGATATTAAGAATTCTTAAAACTCTTTAGTTTGATACCCACATTGCAATATTTCACTTATTTAATCAATCCAAAACGGTCCGCCCTAATGCTTAATAATATATGTACATATGTACGCATACATGTACACTAAAGTGGTCCAAAAATGTATGTAAAAAAAATAAGGTCGGATTTTTAATGCCGCCACCACCTAGGATTGTTATATACCGAAAAAAATATACCCATATTTTTATACCCGAGCGCACTTGTGCACAAGGGTATATTAATTTTGTTCACATAACGGTTGTTTGTAACCATGGTACAATAAAACAGGTAGAAGCCAATTTGACGTCAAACCTACAAAAGTCAAAGTTTTCGGGAGAGTAAAAATAAAAATGAGCGTGTGTAAGGAAAAATAAAAAAATACATTTCACTGGTTGACGTTTTTAAGTATATTTGAAGTTTATTCTTATTTATTTATTTTCTTTAGTTAAAATTTGATAAAACGTGTATGTTGTTTTCTGTTTTTGTTTTATGAGTTGCAGTGTTGTTGGAGGGACTTTTCGGCATAAGGGTCATAGGAACAGCACTTGGCTTCAAACGTGCCTTTCCTGTACCTCCCGGTGTATTTGTGGAATCTACTTCTTTAAAATGTTTAACGAACAGCAAGGCATTTCACTGCAGCTCTGCCCACAGCTGCTTTCGCAACGTTCCTTACGCGAAGGACATTGAGGCACGTTAAAAAATTAGTGGTATCTGCCTTATATTTAACACCACATAAAAAACAGTGCTTCAGGTGTTGCATTTTTAACACATACACTAAGTATAAACCGCACAACACCACAAAAATTCAAATGCAAATTAAAATTTGTTATTAACGAACATTAAAAAAAAAACAACGATATGACATTCAAAGCGTAACGAAATATAGGAAATAAAATAAAATCAAGTTGAAGTTTAAAGGTTTGGTTCTCATGAGAGCAACGTCATTTTGGCTTCTACCTGTATTTATGTGCCTTGGTTTGTAACAGCCAAAACGAATCGAGATAGATATAGACAAATGTATACATAAATGATCAGGATGACGATGGAACGATGAGTTGTATGAGCTTTACAACTAAATGTACATAGTGGAGCGAATGAATATAGAGCGGCTGCCAAGTTTCGTTGAGATATCTCAATTTTTGCTCGAGTTATCGTGTACACGGACGGACGGACAGACGGACGGACAGACAGACATGGCTTAATCGATTTCTTTTTTCATCCTGATCATTTATGTATACATTTGTCTATATCTATCTCGATTCGTTTTGGCTGTTACAAACAACCGTTATGTGAACAAAATTAATATACCCTTGTGCACAAGTGCGCTCGGGTATAAAAATAAACAGGAAAATCCTCCAACGTGGCTCCTGCGAATTGAAGAGAAGATGGAGTATATGGTAAGCCAGTTGACAGATCGAATGAAAGCGTCAAAAGAGAGGGTGATGCAGAGATTTAGCGAGGTGGCTGGTGACGTGCAAACTGAAGAGTTGAGAGTGTCAAAGCTCGAAGCTCGACTTGCACAGGTTGAGCGTGAATGTGTAGTAGCGACTGATCTCAAAAAGGAGGTACAAATGCTGGAGATGAGCATCAGAGAGTATGAAAATGCCTCTGTTGCGAGTGATATTGTAATTAATGGTCTGCCACAAGTACAAAGTTAAAATTTGGGGGAAATGTTTAAAGATATTTGCCCAACAGTTCAGTTTAATGCTCCCCCTCTCCGTGCTGCCTTTCGTGTGCGCAAAGGTAACAACACTAAAAATGCGCCAGTAATTGTCAAATTTGTCTCTTCTACTGATCGGCGGTTGCTGTTCATGGCGCTTGTGAAATTTGTGAAGCAGAATAAGAGGGGCATTATTTTGCGAGACATTGGCCGTCATACTGACGAGCGCATATACATACATACATGAGAGTCTTGCTAAAAGCAATCGCTAGGTTCTACAGTTTGCCTTTCAGCTAAAGAAGCAAAAGCGTATATTGTCTGCCTTCTCTTTTCGTGGTACTGTCTTCGTTCGTGCACAGCCACAAGGAGATGCAATAAAAGTTGCTACCAAGGAGGATGTTCAACGGGTTGCAGTCGGCGGCACATGACAGTTTTGCACATGTCAAATAGTATTAATACTCTCTATTATATATCTTAAACTAGTATACCTCTTCTCAATCCACTATATTTTCTTTATCTATCTTCTCACTCTCAATTGTATTCATTTTCACATTACGTATGTATGCTATTTTGCTTATAGTTTTCTCTTCTGCTCTAAGTTTGATGTCAGTACACCTAGTTGACAATATGGTCTCCAGCGTTGGTGCAAATCACAAACTTCTGCTAGGCATATTGAGTAAGCAGTCTCAAGGTTTCAATGTGGCTCATTTTAATGCAAGAAGCCTAAGCGGCGACAAACTAGACTACGTAAGAAATGTCTTTGAGGGATAATTGGTTGATCTCATTTGTGTTCAATGTCAGTGAAAATTTAATTTTTTCACTTTATCGTTTCGGTATATCATTTTAAGCGATTCTCGATCATTAAAGGCTATTCCATTAATATCTAGCAAGTAATTATTTTGTAAATTATTGTGAGGTAAAGACAAAGATATTCTTTATCACAAGATGAAGGTTTTGAGCATAACGCACAACTTTTCTTTTTCACAGCCACCAAACTTTGTGAAAAAAAGTTTTCACAGTGAAAATTTTTTGACAAATTAATTTTTTCTACATTTGAAAACAGCATCGTATTTTTATGTGAAGTGATGAAAAATGTTTTCACTTCACGTTTTCACAGAACATGAATTGGCCCCCTGGTTCAGCCTCAATGTCTCGGATTTTTATTACAGCATTCCAGGCTATAATCTTGTTCGCCATGACAGAAGTAATAAAAGAGGAGGGGACGTTGCCATTTATTCTAAATCCTCTTTAAAGATTAGCTCTTTGGCATTATCCTCCAATACTGAAACGGAGTTCATAATTGCTGAGGTTTCCGATGGCAAAACAAGTGTTTTATTTTCATGTGTCTATAATCCTCATAAATGTTTGTTGGACTCCTTTTTTGTCGAATTGTCTACTTACTTAATTGACTCCGAATTTTACGTTATTTGTGGTGATTTTAATGTTAATCTCCTTGAAAATTACTCTTATACTGCCAAAATATGTGATCATGTGTTGACTGCTGGTCTTTCAATAGTAAACAAACTTTTACCGACGAGATATGCCAACAACTCAAATCCCAGCCTACTAGATTATTTTATCACCTCTAGCCTCAATCATATTTGCAAATTTGATCAAATATTCTTTGTATCTGACCATGATCTCGTTTTATGTACGGCAGATGTCTTGTTTAATCGTTCTTCTGTTAGTACTACATTCATGTGTCGTGATTATAAGTATATCAATGTGAAAGTGCTGTATCAAGATTTGTCAAGAGTAAGTTGGAATGATTGTTGGTCCTGTGATACTGTGGATAAAAAACTTAACTTTTTAAATACTAATTTGGCTGTTTTATTCAATGTTCATGTTCCTCTTCGTACTGTAAAGGCTATCAATCAGTCACGTCCTTGGTATAACAAAAAAGTGCGGTTAGCTATAAAATCAAGTAACAAGCCATATGTGACATGGAGAAGAAAAAGTACAGATTTCGCCGTGTCCCAGTATAAAATATCCCGGAACAAAGCTACTGCAATTATTAGGCAATCAAAGAGCAAATATTGCACTGCCAAGTTGGACCCGTCGCTTCCACCTAAAAAATTTAAAGGTCCATGGTAGTCCGAGACCCGACTGTGACTTGGACCCTAGTGCATTAAATGATTTCTTCACCGCCGCCAGCAAAAGTAACCCAGGTCCTCAAACTTTGTGCACTTATTGGATCCAACCTTTTTTAGGAGAGAAATTTCAATTTATGGGCGTTTGAGAAGGTGAAGTTATCAAAGCTGTGTTGGGCATTAAGTTGAATGCTGTGGGTGACGATGGAACTTCACTTAAATTTGTCAAACTTGTGCTGCCGTATGTTGTAGGTACGATTACTCATATAGTAAAACTGCTTTACATCTTCGTGTTTTCCCGCCAAGTGGAAAAAGGCTGTTATACTACCAGTTGCCAAAAAGAACATGGCTATGGCTCCCAGCGATTATAGGCCGATAAATATACTACCAGTGTTTACAAAAGTATGTGAGTCCTTGATGGCAGCGCAAATATCGTCATACATACATACAAATAAATTATTATCTCCGCTACAATCCGACTTCAGACCTAAGCATAGCTGCTCCACAGCCATGATGAAATTATTTGATGACATAAGAATCCATTTTGATAACAATGACCTGTCTCTCCTATGCCTATTAGATTTCTCCAAGGCATTTGGTATGGTCAATAATGACGTCCTTTGCAAGAAACTTCGTAAATTTATTGGCTTCTCAGATGAATCCATAAAACTTATGGCGAGCTACCTCGAAAGAAGGTTACAAAAAGTGGTGGTGAATAATGCCTGCTCTAGCTTTACAGCAGTCTCAGCGGGTGTCCCACAGGGCTCTGTCTTAGGACCTCTTTTGTTCAGTCTATTCATCAATGACGTGTTCTCTGTGTGTCAGTTTGTCAATATGCATGCGTATGCTGACGATATCCAGGTGTACTTGTCCAGTCGTACTGGTCTAGTCGAAGATTTGTGTTTTAAATTTAATAATGATTTGTCTGCAATATCGCAGTGGGCTAGTAATAACTGTATGTGTCTAAATGTCTCTGAGCCAATATGTAACAGTGTAAATAATATATGTTGAGGATATCCCGAAATTAGTTATTGGTAGTAGTGCTCTTAAGTTTATAGACAAGATTAAAAACTTGGGCTTGGGCTTGTAATTCCGATCATGTTAATAGTGTTGTAAGCAATGTCTATGCCATCTTACGAAGGTTGAGAGTTTCATCTGCATTTGACGATGGAAACAAGACGCAAGTTGTCAAGACAACTCATTATACCCCATATAACGCATTCTGAGCTCGTATATAGTAAGTTTGATTCAATTTCCTCTCACAAAATCAATGTTTTATTTAACAATGTTACGCGCTATGTGTATGGTCTGAAGAAGTTCAGCCTCATATCTCTGTGGAAAAATAAGATTTTGGGGTGCAGTATCACCGATTATATTGCTGCTAGGAACTGTATATTTATTTTTAAGCTTTTTGAATGGAATNATATCTCTGTGGAAAAATAAGATTTTGGGGTGCAGTATCACCGATTATATTGCTGCTAGGAACTGTATATTTATTTTTAAGCTTTTTGAATGGAATTCACCAATGTACTTGTATGAAAAACTTAAATTGACAAAATCTAGCAGATGTCACAATCTGATCGTTCCGAAGTATACTTTATTGACAACGTCGATATTGTTTTTCATCAACTCTGTAAGACCTTGGAACAGAATTCCAGAATTTGTTTAGTCTGCTTTGAGTAGAGGTAACTACAAGACCATAACACATAATTACTTTCAATCGTTGCAATGAGTACGGATTCTATACATCTATTTTTTAACCGACTTCCGAAAAAGGAGGAGGTTATCAGTTCGTCGGAATATTTTTTTTTTTTTTTTTTTTTATGTTTGTTACCGCATAACTTTGGACTACGTCAACCGATTGCGATAATTCTTTGCATCGGAAAGGTAGTGTCTCAGAGGTGGTCTCTCATACTAATCTGGTTAAGATCCGATCAGCGGATCATGAGATATATATATATATATATATATTTTTATATGAGAGTTGAAGTCGGTTTTTTTTTTTGCTAAAAATTACTAGTCCTCTTTCATCTTTCACATCACTTATGTTTCTCTTTCAATGCTTAAGCATATCTATATAAATTATTTTATTCTTAAATTAATATGTATTTGTCTATAGTATCTGTGTTAGTGCTAAGATCAATTTACCCCCTATTATAAATTCATACGGTAAGTCTATCGTATGAAATCCGATAATTAGCGTTTATCGTATATCGTAAAAATATGATATTGCCAAACGATAACTATCGTCTCAGCCGTTCGATTTCAGACACTTGCAAGCGGTTCGCCATTTTTAAACGATAGATTGCTGTGCTAGTATACCAAATTAAAATTTGTTAATTATTTTGGGAAATTGGAATAATGTACGTAGTTATAAACACAATTAAAAAATTTCTTTAGGCCGAGAGTTGTGAGTACAAAGCATCAACTAGGGCGTCTTGCTTCGATAATGGAGGAGAATACCGACCTCGCAAGAGGAATATGTCATAAAGCTGTCGCGAAACCACGTTGTGAAAAAATTACTCAGGAGCTGAACTCATCAGGACCACCAACACGATCATCAGATGCATGGCAACGAGTAAGCATATTAGTAGTGCGTATATTTGGAACTGAAAGACTAAAATATTTTATTACTGTAGGTTTGGAACGATTTAAAATACAAAACAAAGAAAAAGAGCGCTCACAACCACGCAGAGAATTTAGCAGCTGCAGGTGGGCCAAATAACACAGTTCCACTCTCAAATCTGGAAGAGACGGTGAACANAAAACAAAGAAAAAGAGCGCTCACAACCACGCAGAGAATTTAGCAACTGGAGGTGGGCCAAATAACACAGTTCCACTCTCAAATCTGGAAGAGACGGTGAACAGGCTAATGAGCTACACCACTTACAACAATCCGCCAGGCGAAGAGTTTGGAATGGAAAATAATGACGAAAATGAGTCCGTTACGGAAGTGGAAATATATTCAAACCACGATATTCCAGGGCCTTCGCGAAATGTGATACCTTCGCGAGAGCATGAGGAAATAGCAGTTCTAACCCTAAAATTAGAGAAGAAAAACAAATTGCACTCCTTGAGCGGCAGACGGATCAGCAGGCTGACTTTCAAAAGGAAACTTTGGCCACACTAAAAGAGATGAAACAAAGCCTTTTCAAATATTGAAGTATACACCAAAACAACTTACTATATAAAAAAAGTTAAATTCGCTA
Organism: Rhagoletis zephyria; assembly: GCF_001687245.7. Taxonomy (NCBI): domain Eukaryota; kingdom Metazoa; phylum Arthropoda; class Insecta; order Diptera; family Tephritidae; genus Rhagoletis; species Rhagoletis zephyria. Next base: position 82,383 of record NW_016159289.1, on the reverse strand, counting down.
TTTATAAGCAGGAAATAGAAAGTAAGAGAAGAGATAGGAAAGCGAAGTTAGAACTCAAGAAAAAACTTCTTGAGATCAAACAGAATATGTACAAAAATTGTTAGTTTTAAGTATGTATATATGTAAATTTATAAAGTGTAGTGTAGGGGACTGAATTTTTTAATTGTATTTACATTTACTATTAACTACGAACGTGATTTTATAAAAAAAAAGTGAATTTTAGTGTTTTTAAGTAAGTTTAGAAAATATAGTGGACTGAATTCTTTAAGTAGATACATTTACTTTTAAGCTACGAATGTGATCTTATTTTATGTTAAAAAANTCTTGAGATCAAACAGAATATGTACAAAAATTGTTAGTTTTAAGTATGTATATATGTAAATTTATAAAGTGTAGTGTAGTGGACTGAATTTTTTAATTGTATTTACATTTACTATTAACTACGAACGTGATTTTATAAAAAAAAAGTGAATTTTAGTGTTTTTAAGTAAGTTTAGAAAATATAGTGGACTGAATTCTTTAAGTAGATACATTTACTTTTAAGCTACGAATGTGATCTTATTTTATGTTAAAAAACAATGGATATGAGTTTGTACCTGAAGCAAGAAGTTTTATTTTTTTTTTTTGATAAAAACCTAAAGAAATATAGTAAAAATCAATGCAAACAAGACAGTACATTTCTTCTTATTTCTTCTGCAGCTTGTCTCATAGAAGCAGAGTCATTTTCAGAAGTTTCTATTGCAATTTCCGAATTCTCATTTTGCACATCTGCAATATCCTCTTCGTCGTATGGTACATTGTAATGATTGCAAATATTATGTAAAGCTGCACAAACATTTATGATCAAAGTGGCTTTTGCAGGAGTGTAGTGAAGTGCGCGAGCACTTAGCAAACAGCGAAACCGACTCTTTAAAACCCCAATCGTCCATTCAATAATATTCCTTGCTTTAGAGTGCCGCGAGTTATAAAAACTTTCTACTGAACCTTCTTCAGTATTCCTGTAAGGTGTTAGCAAATAAGGCGCTAAGGCATATCCAGCGTCACCTTAAAACATAGAAAGTAAATAAATTAAATTTAAAGTGTTTGAGTTACAAGTTGAGTACCTAATAACCAGGTGTTAGATTCACCACGGTTATACATTCACTCCAATTGTCTTTTTAATCCCGACATTTGAAAAACCATGGAGTCATGTGTAGCGCCGGGGTGCTTGGCATTGATGTATTTTATGTTCACAGGTCTAAAACGGGCCCAAAATTGTAACAGCAAAAAACATTAAATTTAAAATACTTTAAATTAACGTATAGAAATTTCTTTACTTACTAGCATTGCATTTATGCTAAAATACCCCTTTCGACAGTAATACAAATGCTGCAAACTTTTTTCTGGTGCCTCAATCTTAATGTGGGTACCGTCAATGCATCCAATTATTCCGGGAATACCACTTGATGCAAAGAAGCTAGAGTTTGCTCTTCTCTTTTCTTCCTCAGTATACTTGGAGCTAATCCACTTACTACATAGTGTGGTTTGCAAATCACTCAATGTTTCTTTCAATACAATGGAAACAGTAGGTTGGGCTAAACCAAGTAACGCCTCATTACCAACACTCTGTTGGTATGATCCCTGGGCTAGAAATCTAAGAGTTGCGCAGACCTTTATTATATTTGGTATGGATGACTTATTTTTCCGTACACGCAATTTGTTTTCTACTTCATTTAGGATATAAATAACTGCTTCTTTGGAAAGTCGAAAATTCCTCTGAAAACTAAAAGAGCTTCTTAATAATTGAACTTTTAAATGTACATTTATGAGCTACCTACAATACAGAATTCATTTCCAGAGGATTCGAAGCATCTCTTAAATTTCTTTTTTCGATAGCCTCTATGCGAGTCTCATTACATCCTTCATTTAAATTTATAAAAAACCCAATTGATATTGTAGAAAACATGTCCTTTAATTTTTATTTTATTGCTGATTCTCAATTTCACAAAATAAAGTAAACAAAAACCACGGTCATTCACAATAGTGCATCTATCGGGCGTATGAAAACGACAATACCAATACTGATTTCATACGATACGCTTGCAAGCGTTTATCGTATGGAAATTCATAATAGGGGCGTTAGTTAAGTTTAATTCACTGTAATGTTTACTACGATTCCAAATTAAGTTGATGTACTTTAAAAGATACATAAATATCTTACTTGTACAACCAGTTTTATGTTTAAATAATAATAATAATAATAATAGATTGGCGCTTACACATATGTTAGTGTTTGGCGAGCTTCTTCTCCGATTTGTGGCGTGCGCCTTGATGTTGTCACACAGAGTGGAGAGACCTACAGTTGTACGCCGACTCCGAACGGCGATTGTATTTTTATGAGAAGCTGTTTTTCATGGCAGAAATACACTCGTAGGTTTGCCATTGCCATGTTTGAATAAATAAAATAAAAATAACTCAGCAATGGGTTCACTTATAAGAAATAAAAATATCACTTGGATCCGATTTGAATGCTTACTGTGCTTTATTTGCTCACTTTCATATTGTACAATTATTTCCCTGTTCCTGAATAGTGGAAGTGTTCACTACCCACCATTCCTGCATTGTCTAACGTTTCACACGACTCGAATGTATACCTAGCCGGTTCTATCTTCCTCGCTCTGCTCTTGTACAAATATCCTAAAAATAGTGGAAGTGTTCACTACCCACTACTCTTGCTTCGTCGAACGTTTAACACGGCTCAACTGTATACCTAGCAGACTAACTTTAAGCAACTGAAGTGGTCACTGCCGGTTGTTACCTTAGTGGTCGTTTTACACAGCCCACTGTATACCTTCCTCTCTGGCTACTCAGCTTCGAATGCTCCTTCTATTTGAAAGCGCCGCTGCTTTTATACTATTTTGCAAGCCGGTCTACTGTTACTTCTGCACTAGCAAATCAATTGTATAAGTAGTTCATATTAATAACACTAACAACAATTCAAACATAAGTGTATTACAATAGCAAATTCATTTGTACAATTCAGGACTTATATATGTATGTATGTACGTGTGTATGTACATATGTAATAATATAAAAATTGAATATACTTAAAAAATCACGTATGCATATATGTAAACAAAAAATTTGATAATTCATTTATATTTGTATGTAAATAATAATTAAAAAAAAAACATAATTTGTGGAGGCCCCAAAGGCCTATGATTTGGGGTCTTCACAATGTCAGCTGCTCATTTATCAAAAAATCATTGAAATTTTCGAGCGATTCAAGCCAAACAGTGAAAACCGCTTAAGTACCGAACCCCCGATTAAGTCCCTAACCCGCTTAAGTAACCAACATTTTTAGGTACCGTGAATTTTTTAATGTAATCTAAAAGAAATCCCTCTCTTAAATAAGTACCTCCCCGCCTATTGCTTATTTACCCAACCCGCCTAAGTACCTAAATTTTGAGTGTCCCATTTACCATTTTACTTATAATTTTCCCCTTCTAAGTGCTCTTTTAATATTCCTTAAAATATTTACATATTTTGAAATTCAGTTGAAGCGCTACGCACCTACAAAAAATCAACGGTAATTTTTAGCCACTTGAAACTCGCATATTATTACACTAAAATTGAATGGGCTATAAAACTGTGTACTCAAAAAACACTTCTGAGAAAAAAGTTTGAAATTTTGATGAATTTTTTTAATTGTTCTACAAAATCTGAAGCTTAGGTTTATATGGTATTTGTTAAGGAATGAACTGTATTTGAATTGAAAAATCTTAAAAATTAATAAACAAACATAAGTGGCAAACAATTTCATTTTGAATTTGGTCCAAAATGATATGCCCAACTTTAACTTTTTAAAGAATTTAATTTTTGTAAAAATTATATAACATTATTTATCTACTTTTTTTAATAAAGTTTTTCTTTATTTGTTTATCAGTTTGAATAATGCTACGATCTTGGTTTTAAACTAAATATACTTCATTAAATGTTTACGTGTTATTCAACTATTTACATATTTATGAAAGTTAACAAGAAGATGTAACTACATCAATAATTATGTTCGCTTAAGTACCCGCATCGAGGTGAGAAATTCCTAGCTTCTGTAAGCGGGCAGCAATGGCTGTCAATTGGTATTTTGTGTTTGCTTATGATTTCTCGCTCGCAAATAATTGTTGGCACTTGCAAAGTGTTTGAAAAATACAGTTGAATTTTAGCAATTCTTCTGTTGAAAGTGTTGCTCATTTTCTCCATACAAAATAATTGTCGAACAATAAATTGCCAAAATCAACCTAGCTACTTCAAACTTGCATTTAATTGTCCTAAGATTTAATATTCTAAACACTACATATGTACCTAATTCTCAATAAGAAGTTTGATATTTTGATGAACGTTTCGCTCATTTTCGATCAAATTTCTTTATTCCCTGCTCGCATGCATATGTATGTACATTAGACTGCACCACTCCCTATGCAAAAAAAGTCGGTGCTATTTTTCCATTGGAATTATAAAATCTATTATATTTTAAGATGTCCACCAAAATATTTTGGAAAAATATTAAGATTTAAGTTAGCTGGATCGATTTGAAAATACCTCTAAAAATGGAATTTTTTATGAATAAAAATAGTTTCTTAAAGATTTTTTTTTAAATCCCCTCAAATGACAAAAGGGTTTAAGCTTAAAAAATTTGCAAACAAATATTTAAAAAAAAAATTAGAAAAATTTTGAACGAAATTGTAATGATGAGATATTTGGTGCTGTTTTTTAACTTTTTTCAAGGATTGGTATAAGAAAAACTGTAATAACAGAACATAAACTCTTCCGATTTAGACTTAAGAGGTGTAATTGGAAAGGTTTTTTCTCACCCTTTTTATTTCTTTGCTAATAGACTCGTTCAAAGTATGAAAGAGAAAAAAAATAAATTGGGAGGCGAATGACTTTTTTTGGACAGAAATAAAAACAGTGTGAAAATACATTTCTACTGAGATCTTGATATTTTTCCGAAATATTTTGGTGGACGTCTTAAAATATAATAAATTTTGTAATCCCGGCGGAAAAACTGCAACTTTTTTTGGTTATGCAGTCTAATGTACATATACACATATTTAAATTTAACTATTTTCACAAACTAAACTCTTTCTAATACACATATGCGTAATATTTAGAAGAGATTGTTAATTTTGCCTTAAGGTATCTATGTATGTACTAGGGATGTTGCGAATGTGGAATTTTAGACATCCGCGGATGCGAATGCGGATGCGGATGTTTAAAAGCTAACATCCGCGGATGCGAATGCGAATGCGGATGTCAGGTATTTAGGTGATTTAGGAAAATAAAAAATGGAAAATGTAGCATTTTAAATAATGTTTTTTTTTTAATTTAGCACTTGAATTTAAAAATTGGAATTGGGTTAAAGCAGAGGTTCCCAAACTTATTTTTCTCGTAGACCCCTTTCAAAACTTTACTGGTTTCCGTGGACCCCCTGATGCTCATTTCTAACATATTCCCAAAGCTCATTAAAAAATGTGAAGATTCAGAGACTAAATTCGGAGTTGCAAAAATAAAAATAAAATATTTTCTTGTGTTCTATTTATTAAAAATTATGTGATCACACACTTGCAAGTTTTAAAAAATAGAGCTCGTAAAGCCATGAAACAACTATCTCGCTCTGAGGAGTTATATTTTTTAAGAGCACTAAACAAAACTCCTCACATGGTCGGCTCACTCATGAATTTGCAAATTCAGAAACAAAAAAGAGGCCGCATCTAGATAAATCGATGGTGTTCCACCGTCTCTCTCTATGTAACAAGAGCTGTCAAAAGTTTAAATATTCTTAATACTCTAAGCCAAACTTATTTTTCTCGTAGACCCCTTTCAATATTTTACTGGTTTCCGTGGACCCCCTGATGCTCATTTCTAACATATTCCCAAAGCTCATCAAAAAATGTGAAGATTCAGCGACTAAATTCGGAAAGGCAAAAATAAAAGNCCCTGATGCTCATTTCTAACATATTCCCAAAGCTCATTAAAAAATGTGAAGATTCAGAGACTAAATTCGGAGTTGCAAAAATAAAAATAAAATATTTTCTTGTGTTCTATTTATTAAAAATTATGTGATCACACACTTGCAAGTTTTAAAAAATAGAGCTCGTAAAGCCATGAAAGAACTATCTCGCTCTGAGGAGTTATATTTTTTAAGAGCACTAAATAAACTCCTCACATGGTCGGCTCACTCATGAACTTGCATGTGATGTATTTGTCAATTAGTTCATTTGTGTTGATGGCATATTTAATTTTATCGCTCCGAGTTTTAAAGTGATGCGAAAATATTCGTCACTCGCATATTTAAAACATAAAACTTTAAACAACAAAACGGCAAAGATTTTTATGCCATACTTCAAATTCAGTAAAAAAAAAGGGGCCGCATCTAGATAAATCGATGGTAAACAAACAAGCAAGCAAGAAGCTCTAGAAGTGTTCCACCGTCTCATCCTATTCAAAGCAGGATGGGCAAATGGAGTTGTAATTTACGCCTATCACAGTCAGGTGTTTGTGCCACGTGAAGGGACTAGTCAGCAGTCCCATCTTCTCAGTGAGAGGAAAAAACTAGACATTCCGTCTGAGATTGAAGGCAACATGAGTTTTGCCCACCTGCATCCACTTGATGGCTCCCAGTCATTGCTGAGTAGCCACCCAGTTTCTGATGGTTGCTTCTATGGTCGAAGTGGGGAGTGCCGGGTCTAAGCCAACTCTGGCCAATGGGTCAAATGTCTCATTTCCAGGCACTCCCGAGTGACCCAGAGTAAAGCAACCTCGTTATGTTTAGCAACATACTTTATTTGGTCATGGATTGCCGAACTAGTTTGGAAGTACTAAGAAAAAGGGCAGGCCAATGCCTTAGGTGCAGCTTGGCTGTACCAGTAGACACGTAAATTCATTTATTCTATGGCTTTGGGGATTGCAAATACCTCAGCCTGGAAGACAGAAGCATCTTCCCTAGAAAAAGAAAAGAAAGTGAAACTTATCCCCATTAACTTCGAAAAATACTCCAGATCCTGACCCTGAGTCAGTTTTGGAGCCATCAGTGAAAATTCGACAATGTACGATTCGACAAGGTACGTGGGCTCAGTGCTGGAATTAAACCAGAATTCTCCCTCAGGGAACTCTCTCTCTAGAATCTTTTCAACAAAGGTAATGGTGGCGTACTATCCTGTAGCATTGAAAAGACACAAGTGCTGAAATATCTGCCGCCGGCAATTTCCGCATCGCCTCACTCAGTGTTAAGCCAACATCCGTTTCTTTTTATTCTGCAGATGGCCTTTAAGGCTTCGCCACGTATGATGACACAAAGCGACGGTAAGTTCACCAGTGCGTCAAGAGCACTATACACCACTCAAAAAATTAAAGTTAAATAAATAGGCCATAAATAAGAAACCATTTTAGTTCTTTATTACCGAAACCCTGGGGGTCCACGTGGACCACTTTTGGGAATCACTGGGTTAAAGCCTGTTTCTTAAAGTGTCGTTAATCAAACCTGCACCTGAAAAACTTGAAACTTGATAAAATTGTAAATTCTCTCCAATAACTCCTTTCTGAGAATTGCATCGGCGCTGCAAATGTCGGATGTATCCTCCTGCCTTTCATCTTCATATTCTAGCATCATGAAAAGATCGTTGTTTAAACACCGTTATTTTCCATAGAATTCTTCATTTTCATACTTTTGGTTGTTTCAGAATTTGGGATGATGTTACATCAGCGATTTTCGATTTTAGTTTTTGTAATTCATTTGTAGTCCTTTCTTCTGTACCCAAATTTTCAACATATTGTTAATATAGTATGGATAAGGCGCATTTCACATTGTGGCTGAAATGCAAAAAAGCCACAACTAACTAAAATCTTGTTATTGCATAAAACGATGTGGGGACTTATGATTCGATGAAATGCATCATAATCTACCAAACAGTGAATTTTGGATTTTTAGTTAGTTACGGCTTTTTGCATTTCAGCGACGAGGTGAGGTACGCCCTTTTCATACTATACTAACGATATATTGCGTTCCAAGTCCCACTCCTCAACAGATATTAAATTCGCCTTGAAATGATTCTTATTTGATTTGGCTGTCAACTTTTTCACATTCCATTTTACTTTTATTTCGCTACGTGCAAATTTTGACAATTATCACAAAATTAAAATAAATGTTGTTGTTTTCGAGCACACAGAGGAGTATTTGCGTAGTAAGAACAGTGTTTTTCTGCTAAGTAATAAAAGAAAACACGTAAGTTAATCATAATAAGCCGTCTTATGAAAAATAAAATCATTACACTTATGTAGAAAAAAAACTAGCGATGCATCCGGTGTTTTAATGTTCGATAGTTTCATAATTCTTACCTAATAAAAGGTTATCTTTTACCGCTCAAATTGTCGATTCTCGTTATAGCTAGACGTTGAACATTTCCGCTGGAAATACCTATCTAAGGATTTTACTCTTTGACTTTAAATTACAAAAGAGGGGGGATTTAGGGGGACAGTTTTAACGTTTTTTTGTCCACAGGCCAAAGATATTAGCTTAAATTTTTATTTTGTTTGCAGATAAACGGTTCATCAGTGCACTTGCACAATATTCGCATTCGCAAAAGCTCCGCATTGATTATTGCGAATGCGAAGGCGAATGCGAATATTAAAATTAATGCGGAAGCTCCGCGGTTGCGAATATAATTGCGAATATTCGCAACAACCCTGGTATGTACATACACATGTTTGTGAAAATCAGGCAAAAATGCATTACGCACTGCGTTATTTCGATTACAAAGTATGCGCTAAAAAGAATCTCGGCTAAAAAACTTTAGCTTACATTCTACATACATATGTACACTAGGGTGGCCAAAAACAGTAAAGTCGCAATTGTAATGCTCTCACCCCCTAGGATTGTTCTATATCGAAAAACGTATACCCCAATTTTTTTATTTTGAAAACAAAAAATATTTAGAGGTCGCTCAAAGCGCGCAAAGTTTTCTATGTATTTTTATATGAAAAAGTACTACTTTTCGTAGAAATGGTATAGAATTCTTGAAAATCAATATTTTTCGATCGGAAAGCTCTGGTTCTCTTCAGGAGACCTTCAGTAATAATACCCAATTGTTTATTTAACCATTTTTTAATACTATGATTTTTTATTGGTCGCCCCATTGCGTTTTTCGGGGTTTTTGGCGGACCTATAAATTATAGTTGCGACGAAAAAATGGTTAAGTAAACAATTGGGAATCTGCTGCAGACGAACAGAGTTTTCTGGTAGAAAAATATTGATTTTTAACTATTCTATACCATTTCTACGAAAAGTGTTTTTTTTCCATATAAAATACATGGACAACTTTGCGCGCATTGAGCGACCTCTAAATATTATTTGATTTCAAAATAAAAAATAGGGGTATACTTTTTTCGGTATAGAACTATCGTAGGGGGTGAGAGCATAAAAATTCCGGCTTTACTTTTTCCCACATGCATTTTTGGACCACCCGAATGTACACCGATATATGTATGTATTTATGTTTGTGCATACAGGTCACTTGGTAATACCATAACACATGTACATATGTACATGTGGGAGAATCTTTTGAGATGGGGACTTTTCAATTAAAATTTTTATTTTTTTCAACATAGTAGCACGATTTTTTTTTCATAAATGATCATTTGTCAACCCAATTTAGGTAACTTATAACCCGCGCAACTAATATTTTTTAATTGCTACTCTATTTAAACCATACTTTCAAAATTGATTTCTATCAGTCCGGCCAAGTTAGATTTTCAAGGTTGCAGTAACTCGCATAAAGTTGAAAATTGGTACGAATGTTACAAATGTCATTATAAATGAAATGTGAAAAGTCCTTACCGATCCCAGATCTGTAAAAAAAATATTCAAGGTCAAAAATCACATAAATTGCTGTTTACAATTTTTCAGCTGAACCGTAAAGTTTATCATAAAAATAGGTTACACAAAAGCGTAGATCATGCAATTGTCTCTAAAAACCGTTATAACACTTTTTTCCTAAGAGTCACCATTTCTGGGATATAACGACTCGATCGATATCCATTTTGTAATATTTCATTAAACTTATAAAATATTTTGAATTCACGTTAATTTTTTAACAGGATGTAGTATAAAAAATGCAGTCTGTATGGCAGGTGCTACGAGCCCTTTTCCAAGAACACATATTTTTTCCATGAGTATGGTATTTTTTCATATATCTCCATATCAAGTTCCAGTACTCTACCACAAATACTTCCAGAGGTATGAAGTACCAAAAATTCCGTTTGTATGGGACGTGCCACGCCCCTTTGTCTAATAAGTATAAAGGCTACCCTATCTTTTAAGTTGGGCTAAATGACATCATTAAGATCGGTTGAGCGTGATAGCGTAACAAACAAACCTTTCGCATTTATATCAATAACGATTATGCAGTACTGACCATTAAAATAATTTTTAGAGCAGAGCATTTTTTACACAGACCCAAATACACTAACACAAAGTATTACACCAGGGCTTATAAATTTTGTTGCCTTTGATTGGTTGCACTAAACGAAAAACCATTATTAAGTAAAAAATTACGCACTGGTAACGCGTAAGAAGAAGATTTTTCAGTAATAATAAGTAGCACATTGTCCTTTAACTTAGACTTCTTCTTCTGAAGAATTGAATAAGTATATTTTATACCCATAAATGTAAAATAAGACTACGACAAAAAAATTCACGTGTTTTATAAAATACGCGAAATTCAGTTACAGTTGTAAGCAGCCTTTTTCTCGAATTGTATATACGAATATGTATACAAATGTATTTTTTTTTTTTTGATTTTTAATGATGGGGTTAGGATCAGGGATGCCGTTTGGATCTAAATAGATCCAATTGGATACATTTTTAGACGAATTTTTGCGGGATACTTATTTTTTCCGATTAGTATAAATGTGGATACTTTTTTAAATAGGCCAAAATTTTACATTTTCTATAAAGTTTTTTTCGTTAAAAACTCGATTTTCATTAATGACGTTTTTTAAATGTTTTAAAAATCGCTACTTAAACGTGAAATTAGAGCATTTTATTTTTTGTGAACGAAGCAATGAACATATGAAGAGATCTCACCAAAGCAGTGTAAGGCGCAATTGTTTAGTTAGCTAAAAAAGATGCTTTAAGCAAGATCTTAATATATACATATATAAAGTAAATATATCTCTTTCATATCACATATTTTCATTTGTTAATTTAAAAAGAAAGAAGATCTCAACGTAGTTTAAATACACTGTTTAAAAAACAAAATTTGATTTATTTAAGGAAATTTTTATGAATTTTACTGAAAATACTTTAAATACACCGTAATTTTTGTTTGTTTATTTGCGCGTATTAAGGGCCAGTTTTTCAGTGCACGGCCGTGGTTTACACTAAGTTTAAACGCCCGATCTGGCTGGTTTAAACTAAGATCAGCCAATCAAATGCCAGCCAGCTGTTCAATTTAAACTGAGTTTACTTAATCTAAGTTTAAACTGGCACTAAAAACCGGACCTAAGGGAGGTAACTATTTTCCTCTTTTAATGTGTGCAAATTGGCACACCGCGTAATAAAATTAAACACTGCCTGTTTACTTTAACATACCAACGCCAAGAGGTTTTCTCGCGTTCCCTTTAAATAAAACCACTCGCGGTTTATATTTTAAACGTTATAAATATTTANCGGTCCCAAGATGTTAAGAGGTTAACACTAGCAACGCGAAGAGGGGTTTCTTCGCGTTCGATATATAAAATGTTATAAATGTTGTATTTTCAATAATTAAAACAGGTATAAGATGTATAAATGTCTATTTGTTGCCGTCCAACTTTTTGATAGCAGTTTTCCCGTGTGCGCGCGGTGACTGTTGATATCGGAGTGTTTTATTTCTCCACTTTCTTTTTGCAGTAGCCAAAATACAGCAGGGAGGAGGCAACTATGAAGCCGAGATAGTATTAGGGCGCGCACATCATTTTAATCGGAAGATTAAACACTGGCGTTTTGCAGTGTTCTCATGTGCCTGGATGACGGCAGCCATGATTCCTTAGCTGGATAGTGCGAGCGACCTTGCTTGTCCGGGTATATCATTGACGTGCAGTTTTAAGGATCGACTCCTTGCTTTTGTTGAACCGTTCTGCAATTAGAAAATACGAAACATAATGCAGAAGGCGGTATTTGCTTTGCGGCTTAATCTCCTTAATTATTGGGGAATAACAGACTTTATTATTGAAAGCTCATGGGATGGAGCTAGATGGTTTGAGTGAGTGGGGTCTTATTTGTGGCCCTTTGTTTTCAAAGTTTTGCGCTTTACAGGGTGCTCATGGGTTAGAGCTTATGGCATTGGGGTCTTATTTATTGCCCTCTATTCTCATAGTTTTGCGGCGGAACTGCTTTTAACCCAACCAAATATAGTTTCTTGCGCTATTACATTATCTTGTATTTTTCGGGCTCCGGGTTGGAGAATTTGTGGAAGTATGTCGCTTCCAATAACCAGATCTATGGGTGCTGGTTTGCTGAAATGGGGGTCAGCTAGTTCATGGGAATTGAACTGTTTGACAAATTCACGACTTACGGGGGAAGTCGCTAAGTGCTCCGTTAATTGCTTGAGTATGACAGCTTTTGTATTTATCTTCCGCTTTGACTTGCGGGGAGTTATATTTAGTGCACATGCGTTCTTAGTGCGTTTTAAGTTACATCCACCAATTGTAAATACTTCGGTTGGGAGCTTCAACCTCTTTTGAGCTGCTGACGAAATAAAGGTTCGTTGGGACCCTTGGTCAAGCAATGCTCTGAGTTGAAACTGTTCTCCTCGATGCTCTATTGTCACTATTGCAGTTGGGAGGAGAACTTCACTTTCATTGGCTATTCGGAGCGAATTAACATGCGCGGAGTTTGAGCAGGTGGATTGCTTATCCGACTTGTAGCTTGATAACTCTTGGGGGAAATCTTTGGTGATCGCGTGCGCAATGCTGTGTTGCGCTATTATTTTTTGAGTTTGCGTATTGGTTGGGTGGTGATCATAGGGGATCACTTGCTCTTTATTTTGTGGGGCTGTGGTCTTTTGGATATGACCACAGCTTTCTTTTATTTGTCGATCGGGGTTGATCGATTTCTTAAGAATTTCTTTTATACCAGCCTTTTGAGAATGACCTCTGGATGTGTGTACATGTAGTAGGGAGTTATGTCTTTTCTGACAATACACACATGCAAATTGTGAGTTGCATTTTGCCAAACTATGATTGAAAGCAAGGCAGTTGGAACACAATTTATGCGTTTTAACAAAGTTTATGCGCTTTTGTGTTGAGAATTTTTTAAATATGGGGCATCTCTTCATCGGATGTGGGGTGTCGCATAAATAACAGGAAAACACCGTATTGGAATTTGTATGAAAAGCTTTTGTTTTACTGTGGGATTTTATTAGAGCAGAAGTCTTTCTTACGTGTTTTGGGAGTTTCATTTCTACCCTTTCTAACACTTGAAATCTGGACGTTAGGAATTCGTCCATTTGAGACCATGAGGGAAGGTCTTTTCTGGAGGGCAGTGATTGCTCCCAAAATGTCCGGGTTTCTCTGGGCAATTTGGATACGCAAATGTGTACGAGGATGGGATCCCAACTGTCTGTCAAAACCTTGTGGGCATTTAAAATGGACAGACATGTTTTTATTTTGCTTTGGAGATTAATGATCTGTTCACTATTTTCTTCGTGAACACTAGGCAGATTCATTAAAACTTGGATTTGGTTATCCACTAATATGCGTTTATTGTCATAACGTTCGCTTAATGCTTGCCATGCCAGATCAAAATTCTCGTCGCTAAGAGGGAACTGCTTGACGATTTGACCGGCTTGCCCTTTTGTTTTATACCGGAGGTGGTATAATTTCTGAGCGGATGATAATTGGGGGTGGTTTATGTAGACGGCTGTAAACATATCTCGGAAAGATTACCATTCTTCATAACCACCGTGGGAAATCTCTGTATCACATGGCGGGAGATGCAGATGCATGTGAGGATTTTCCTCTATGTGTGAATTCTGTGCTTCTCGGGAGTGAGAGCTTGGGGGACTTATAGCTCGGATCAATTTGAGTTGAACTAAAATCTTCGCTTTAGTCATTTATAAGTATCAATACTAAATTGATACTTGCCTTCCGCCAACGCCAAAAAATTATCTGGAAGGTCTTCATCATCCTTTAAAAAAAGTGAGTCATATGCGGCTTGTAACCGTGCCCAGAGATTGTCAATAGTTTTTTCTTTTATTTCGAGGGCCGACTCTGTGAATCCCTCTATGGGAGAAGAGGTAAGTCTGGCACAATATCTCATGAAGCCATCATTTTCAATGTTAAATTTTTGCGCACACGGGTCATGAGATTTTCCTCTTTCTGAGCTCTTTGCTTCGGTAGAAGTCTGAAGTTTTTCCACTGTTTTCGAGGAAGTTGCTTTCCTTGGAATTTTGGAATTAAGTTTGGGGCTTTGTTCAGTTGTCATTTTAATACTTAATTTTTTAGTATGTGAAGGAGGCTCTTGGTTGTTGTTGTTAATTGGGTGTTTTTGTGGACAGTATTTATTTATATGTATGTATATTTGTGACCAGTGAACTTTACTACTGGGTTTTAATTTTTATTCTATATGTATGTTAATATATATGTATTCTTTTAAAAGTGGTGCGAGAGTGTTCGTTTTTGTCAATATATATTTTTTTAGGAATGGTAAACTCGCTCTTGGGTTATTACCACCAAATTTACTACTGGGCTCTCTTGCTTAATATGTGTATTTATATATATAGATATGTATGTACATATGTAGAAGGGCAGCGCAATTGTTTCGCTGCGTTTTGAAAATGCATACGTTAGTAAGTATGGTTATATGTATATGCGAACGATTATGTGAAAACTTCCGAAAAACTAAGTCCTTTAAATGACCAAACAATAGTTAGTACTGCTGGGAGCGCAGAATCTATATGTAGGTATGTATGTGCCTATGGTTGTGCAGTTGCACTATACTTACGGTGACCATAAATATGGATTCAAAATGAAGGACAATTTTTCAAAAATATGCCTACATATATTTACGTAGTATAAAAATATCAAAAGAGTATTTATGATTCTAAATTCTTAATACATTTTAAACTTTAAATATGAATCACGTTTTCTTCATCGATATTAATCTTTTTTACATGAATATTTATAAAAGTATAGTAAAACATATTATAATTAAAATAGTTTACACGAAAAGTGAAAATCTTTAAAAGATTATAGGCAAATTTTGAGTCGTTCAAAACGAAAACCGTACCCTTTTTTTGTTTTTTTTTTGGTACTTTTCGCAGTTATTTGTCAAAAATCGAGGTCATGAATCGACGTAAACGACGCGTTACAAAGTGCCCTTTACAAAAATATATAATTTGTGCAGATTGCGCTCCATAGCATTTACATTTCTAATCCGATTCTCATTATCTTTGGCTCAAAATTTACTGTAGTGATATATCATCTTTATCGAGTTTTTAAAATAATGAAAAAAAAAATTATCAAATGAAACTGCGTATTTGATTGAAAATCTCACTTTTTTCGACTTTGACGACAAAATGCAAATGGTCGCCTGTAGCACTAAT
This sequence comes from Rhagoletis zephyria, assembly GCF_001687245.7. Classification (NCBI taxonomy): domain Eukaryota; kingdom Metazoa; phylum Arthropoda; class Insecta; order Diptera; family Tephritidae; genus Rhagoletis; species Rhagoletis zephyria. Next base: position 66,763 of record NW_016159289.1, on the reverse strand, counting down.
AATTTTCATTGAAGTCGCCACAAGTTATATATTTTG
>NW_016159289.1:60194-63898 GCF_001687245.7 Rhagoletis zephyria | reverse complement strand
CATGGGAAACAACATTTCCTATCGCTGCAAAATATGCAACGTCGAAACCCATGTATATATTTTGCAAAATAGCATAGCAAGATAATAGCGACCCTGTGCTAGTTGTTTTGTTGTTGGAATTGCTACATATTTCTCTCATTCCTCTCATCTCGCTCACTTAATTTTTTTTTGCTGTCTCTTGTTATTGTATTTGATACATAATTTCGCTGCTTGCTCCCCATGCATGCTACCTCTTTGCAATGGGGTGTTCTCGTACTCTTCGAAATTTGGAATAGTATTTTTGCATTTCGTGCAATCCGTGCATCGTGCAAGACTTCGAGAATACCCCTTATGTGTTTGTTGTACATTTAATCATGTTTGTCATTGTGCGTGTAATTTTCTATAGTTTTGTGCTCTCGCTATCTCCTTGTATTAACTCGTCCTTCGTTGGTGCACTCTGATGAACATATGTGAGGATGATAGCAAGGCCAACTTATATAAGGTAGTGTTACAGGAGCAGTTGAAATTTTCGCCCGATGTTTCTTAAAGAAAGCCATAAACGTAGCGACCGTTGGTTCAACTGGGTGTTGTTTTGCTCTAGATTGCATCGTTTGTGGGCTTATTGAATGAATTTATGACTTGGTTGTATGAAAGATCAAAAAATTTGGATTTTCTGGCAGGTCNGTGAGATTTTACAATGAGAATGCTCGCAAAATTGCAATGTTTGTGGGAAAAACGTCCAATTTGATTGCGGATTGATTTGAACCAACGTTTTCGGCTTGAATTATGTCAAAAGGATGTGTTTGTTGTAATTCATTCCGTCATATACTACAATTATGCGTAGGGCAATTCATGAAATCATTTCATGCGTTTGAGTAGAAACTGAATGAATGAACACCATTTCATGATTTCAATTAACGCGAAATAGGGTTCATGCACTTAGTTTTTACTCAGATCGATGAAATGATTTCGTGAATTGTACTACGCATACATGTGATACTTATGCTGTTAATTTATAAGGTAATTTTATGTTTTTATACTCTTGCTACCACATGAATATATGAATTCGTGATAAGAATATATGAATTCGCCTTGGAAGATAGAAAGCGAGTAAGAATAAATGCTGAAAAATGGAATTTGTCTTCTTTCAACATAAATAAATGCATTTTGCAAACAAAAGTGCGTACGTTACTTAGTGCCTTGGTAATGGCGAATTCATAAGGATCTATTGATTGCATTATAAACATTTCCATTTATTTGTTAAACATACAATTACTTCCTATGGATGCTAGAAGAGCGAGTTCATATAAGGTGGTGTTACCGGAAAATGAATAAATAAATTATATGTATATATATTATATGTATATATATATATTATATGTATATGTGTATGTATAAATTGTATGTAATTGTATGTAGAGTTAATTTTGTATATTATAACTTTTTTTACATAATAAAATCTAGATTTTCATAAAAATAAACTTTTTCATTTATTTCCTTACAGAAATTTACCTAAGTAGGTACTCAGAAGTGAAAGGATCCAAGTGACACAAAAAAATATATTTCAGTTTTTTTCCATCTGCAGTAAGCATTCTTTGAATTACAGTGAAACCCGCTTATTTACCCAACCCGCCTAAAATTATTAATAAAAATATTTACACATTCTGAAATTCAGTGGCAGCGCTACACACCTTCGGCAAAAAAAGGTAATTTTTAGCCAGTTGAAACTCGCACTGTAACACTAAAATTTAATGGCAATAAAAATGAGAAAAAGTTTTAAATTTTGATGCATTTTTTTTAAGTGTTCTTCGAAATCTTATGCTGAGGCTTATATGGTATTTGTTACGAAATTAACTGTATTTTAATTGAAAAATCTTAAAAATTATTAAATAAACAGAAGTGGCAAACAATATTTTTCTGAATTTGGTACTAAATGATATGTGCAACATTGTTTGTATCTATACTATATATAAAATTCAAACCCAGTAGAGCGTGAGAGCAAAACAGCCGATGTACTGGGTCGATTTCTATGAAAAATGAAATTTTAATAATAAGTATGTTTAATTTAAGTATTAATTTGATCAACAATACCACGCATTGCTAGACCTTTTGCCTTTCACGCGTTTGTGTTTAGAGAGCATCAACAAACCACATACATACTTCTCTCTATGCTCTTCTCTTCTATTTATACTCAGCTAGCACAGCGCAAAAATAAAAAAAAAGAACCTTTGCCAGCTTCAGGCAGGCGTCACAGTATATAGTACAGTAGTTGTGTTTTCGTATTCTCCAGCAAAAAATATCCAGTAACTTGCCAGTAACCAAATTTCGGAGAGTAAGCCAATATTTACTCCCAATGAGTGAAATATGCAAGAAAGTACGAAAACGCAAAACCAGCAAGAAGTTGCTAGTTTTATGAACAGCTGATTAATTTGTTATTTTCCGATGCAATTTTTTTAGAAAACTAGTGTTTCCATCTTATTATATATTTAAATTGGTTTATTCTGTTAATTGCAACTCTAAAAGCACCACAAACAATTATTTTCTTAATGTGATTTACAATAAGCATCATGCCATCAGCTGTTTTTCTTACTAGCAAATAGGTGCTAGTAAAAATTTATCCAGTAAAAATCCAGTAAAACTTGCAAGTTCAGCTGTCATTTTTGCTCTCTCAATTTCCCCTAGTTTTTGCTAGTTTCTTGCACGTTTTTGCATAAGAAAACGACATCCAGTAAAAAACCAGTAAAATTAGTACTGGATTTACTGGATAGTGCGTACGCGAACAGGGCTAGTAATACACCTTTTCGCAATTTTTCACCATTTGGTCCCCGAGGAGTACTTTGGGTCGTATGCAGCATTTTCGTTTTGCGCGCATGGCAACACTTACTGTGGGGAATTTCGCCTCATGATTAGAAAAAGTTCTTTTCGAGGATAAAATCTATATATTAATACGCTAACATAAATTTTGCCTCCGTTCGTTTGGCGATTCTACCGAACCGATTTCAAAACCAAAAAAACCATTGGAAAAGCTTTTTTCTCTAGATGAGCAGAGTTTTTATGGTTTCAAAATTGGTTGAAAATTACGGCCTAAACCGTCGTTTAAACATTTCCGATTTGTGTATAGATGTTGCTGCAAAATGTTCAATTTGAGATGTTTCGCATGTTGTTTCACTTCGCATTTGAAATTAAGCTTTGAAATAAAGATAAATATGAAGATGAAGAAATAAATGATAACGATGAAGTCAAAAAAAAAAGAAGAAAAAAGTGAAGATAAAGACGAAAATGGAGACATTGACGGATAAATAAGAATTAGGGCAACTGAACGGGTAAGAACATTTCTTGAATTTATGAAGTGAAACTTCTTTAGGCAGTTGGTTGGTTGGGAGTAAATTGTCAAATTCCAGGGGAATAATGCACATGGAAATGTTTCTCAGTGGTTTAGCGGTTTGAGAATAAAAACAAAAACAAAGATGCCTAGAGATACAGGCAAAAACGAAGATCAAGGTAAATTTAAACACTTTAAGGTACAATAGCGGTTATTTAATCAATAACAGTATCGATAACAATATCGAATATTTTATCGATAACAACATCGATTATTATATCGATAAAAATATCGAGTTTTATATCGATAACAATATCGAGTTTTATATCGATACCAATATCGATCTACATCCTCATCCTTTTCTTCATAGTTATCTTTATTTCTGCATATTCCTCTTCACCTT
>NW_016159289.1:52777-60117 GCF_001687245.7 Rhagoletis zephyria | reverse complement strand
CTCGATATATTTCGTTAAGTCTATAAATAATGATAATTCAATAAATATCGATAACTTGATACATTTCTTTAACTTGACAAATTTCGTTAATCCCACACGTTTTTATAGCTCGATAACTATCCGTAAATTTAGACAACTAAGTTTCTGTGTCTATCAATTTCGACAACTCAGTAAACATTGATCAGTTTGAATAATTCGATACGTTGCGATAACTTAATAAGCATGTATAAATTTCGATAATTATAAACTTCGATGATTCGATAAATTTCAGTAACCTTTATGGCTGATTTTATTTCGATTCCTATCTTTTAACCTAATTCTTATGTATTTCTGATTGTCTCCATTTTCGCCTTTATCTCAATTTTCGTCTTTATCTTCACTTTTGTCTTTTTTTTTGTCTTCAACGTTATCACTTGTTTCTTCATCTTCATATTTATCTTTATTACAAAGTTTAATTTCAAATACGAAGTAAGACAAAATGCGAAACGCTTGAATTGAACATGTTGCAAAAACAATCGTTAACAAATATGGCAATTTTTAAACACGATTTTCAACCAATTTCGAAACTATAAAAACTCTCCTCATCTACAGAAAATTACTTTCCAACGGTGTTTCTGGGTTTGAAATCGGTAACTTTACCTTGGTCTTCATCTTTGTTTTTATCTTTCACATCTTTGCTTATATCCTTTTCTTTTTCTATTCACGTAGATGAGATGAGGTGCGATGACGTGATAAGATGTGACGTGATTTCATGTGATGTGATAGGATGTCATGTCATGTGTTGTCATATCCTCTGATGTCATGTCATATGATGTCATACCATATGATGGTGTCGTAATGCATGGAGTTCTTTCAACTTACAGAGTTATCGATAATTATTGATCTACTGAAATTGGTTGGTTCAACGAAGCGAAGTTTATGGAATTTTCAAAATATATCGATTTATCGAAATTTCAACGTTATATAAGCTTATCGATTTATCACTGCTTATCGAATTTAATCGTCTTAACAGAGTGTAACGAGTTATCAAAATGTTTAGATAGTTTTCGAGAAATGTGGAGATGTTAAAAGTAAAAATTTGTAAAGGTATCCAAAGTTTTTACATTTTTGAGTTATCGAAATATATCGTGCCATCGAATTTCACAGTTATCGAAATTGGTCGAGTTAACGAATTTTGTTGAGTTATCGAATTTTAGTGTTCTTGAAATTCATCGAACTATCGATATGTATCAAATCATTGAAATTTGTCGATAAACTTGAATGTATCGGGTCAATTCCAAGTCCTGCCGAAGTCCTCCAATGACCTTCTCAGATAAAAAAGAAAATTAGTTACGTGTTAGCAGAAGATTTTCCGGTTAGTTAATTTGTACCGTATAAGTATCGCTACGTGTTAAGTTAGAAAACCTCTCCAAGGCTTCTAAAACTAGAAAAACTGTCGAATTTCGACAGTAACTGGCACTCTAGTATACATAATTGTGTGTTATTTATGAACAAAATGTAGGTTAAGTATAATATTCATCTTTAATGTATGCTGATATTCATGCTTAATAAAGAATAATATCAATAGTTAAGTACATAATTAACGCTTGTGTTTTATAAACTGGAAAACTCAAATCGTAATTATAGCACTGAATGCAGTTTTCTTAAATGTAAGTTTAAAATTAAAAAAAGGTCCATTGTAAGATTATATTTTTATGAAAAACGTAAATTTTGTGAATTTATCAAGCAAAATTCTAAATTTCCGAATATATTTAAGTCTTTATAAAAAAAACGAGGTTCGTATAGCTATACAGACTCCAATGCCTGCTAGCGCATTCGCCCAGACAGTCCATTAAGCACACCCAAGTTTGAGTGATCTATAAGTTACTAGCGTTTTCAGCATTTAATAGTTCATTATCATGTACGTAATAATATAACAAGTTATACACCGAACTATGATAATCTGTACTAGTATCTATAATAATAGACAATAATTTGCAATGTTTTTACACATTTGCAATTAGTTTCGGTCAATATTACACAGTCATGTCTTGTGCCACTCTGCCATAGTACGGTTGTTGCTCACTTTCATACCACAGTAATTTTGTATACAACTCTGAATCAACAAAATTCATGCTCCTTCTCATTATCAACCCTGATCAGATTTTACCCCTGAGGAGTACTCAAAAAGGTTTATTACTGTATATACTGTGAAGTGNGGGACTAATTGATCTCCAATTATACCCATAAGGGATGAGTCGAGACCAAATGATCTNTCAACCCTGATCAGATTTTACCCCCGAGGAGTACTCAAAAAGGTTTATTACTGTATATACTATGACAGGCGTAGAGCGAAACTTACCCTTCAAAAAATGGGACTAATCCGGGAAGACTCCGGGAGCAATCGCAAAGGAACATGCGACTAATACCACTTTTGATCTCTTTATATGGAATGAACTGATCGCTTTTGTTCGAGCATGTCCTATGAAGAGACTAATTGTTCACCTTTATACCCGAACGGGTATAAAAAGCGACTAGTCACTTTTAAAAAATAAAAATAAAAATTTGCGCCAGCTGAGATTCGAACCGGGGTGCTCAGTTTTGTTAGGCGAATACTCTCTCTGCGAGCCAACGCCGCCCTGCCGAAAATGGGACTAATCCGCGATGACTCCGGGAGCAATCGCAAAGGAGCATGCGACTAATACCACTTTTGATCTCTTTATATGGAATGAACTGATCGCTTTTGTTCGAGCATGTCCTATGAAGAGACTAATTGTTCACCTTTATACCCGAAAAGGTATAAAAAGCTACTAGTCACTTTTAAAAAATAAAAATAAAAATTTGCGCCAGCTGAGATTCGAACCGGGTTGCTCAGTTTTGTTAGGCGAATACTTTCTCTGTGTGCCAACGCCGCACATGAAATTTCATTGAGACTAGTTGCGACTAATTAATGCCCAATTGTACCCGATTGAGAGTAATCTCGGAATACTCTCTTTAGAGATTAGTCGCACAATTTTTTGCAGGGTATGTACAAGCAGCGCTGCGCCCAAAGCGAAATTCATGTATGTATGTACAAGCATCGCTGCGTCAAAACAAACAAACACTACACATCGTGTATTTCGTTTGGCAGCTGTTTTTGTTTTCTTTACTTCAAACTGCTGCTTGCTGCGATATCGGCACATGCTCACTGTACATGGTGAAATGAACTGAAGGTGGCGCATTCCCGAAACCGCTACTTTGGTTTTGCCGACTTTGACATTTATGGCAATACGTAAACAAACTTTTTGTTTAGAAACAAGTGCAAACGTATTGCAAACGTATTGTGTACTTTCAAGTGAAAAATCGAAGTAATTCGTGCGTTCTAAAGTAAAAAACGTTTTATTTGTAATAAAAAATTTATAAAAATGTCGTGTCGTGTGTTGGATTGCAGCAGCCGTAGGGGTAAAGCCTCCAAATGCAGTTTTTTTGTTTCCCCACGACGACGCCATGGCCAGAAAGTGGGTAGAGTTCTGCCGGCAGGAGAAGCCATACAATTCAGACACCAGCGTAATATGCATGAAGCACTTTACGGACCACTTTTAAACACGACATGTTAAGTTGAAAACGTTGAAATACCACAAATTACAAATTAAAATCGGAGGTAAGCAATCATCGACCACTTTCTGCAGGAAAACATGCGCTGCGACAAGATATCACTTTTTCGGCACCTGCAATACAATCACAAAAATTTAAAATAGTTAATTAATAAGACCTATTCTTTTGAATACATTTCAAGAGTGGTTGTATATTTTTTGTTAACGTAGTGCTTAATTTGCTATATTCAAAGATGGCTTGAGAAATTGGTGAATCGAGAAGAAACCACGTTTTTTCTCTGCAAATTCACAACTGTCAACTCATTGTTCTTCGCCATATTCTTTGTTTATCCGTTGCCACAAATGTTATTCTGCGGGAATGCGCAATCTTGTATTCTATCGTTCTTGCTCACTGTAGGCTTCTTGGCGTGGCATACATACATACATTGATCTTCAGCTTTTCCTTTATTTCATAAATATGAAATTCATTATAAAAGCAGTTGGCGCTGCGCAGCAGAAACCTTATTTTACATCGCTGTAGTAGCATACAGAATAAATAACAGCAAAGAAATGTGAGTTTCGCTTCATGCAAATGCAACAAGCAGATCAACATTCAATCAATAGTTGCGATCCCGCACGAGTCTGGACTAGTCAGAAATAGTCAGAATCAGTCAGATTTTATTGGAAATCGATCCCGTACTCGGTTCTCTGACTATTGAGAGGACAAAAAAGAGAGTAAATCTCTCTGTCAAAAGTTACCAGTTTTAGTCCGAGAATTTTTCGCTGGTAAATTCTGGTAATTGTGTCAAACGGTCAGCTGTAGTGTGTTTGGCAACCAAATTGTAAACAAAAGAAAAGTGCACTCTGCTAATTCGTGTTGAAAAGTATTTAATTACTTGTTTAAGTGGATTCTAATGAATTTGAAAGTATTTTTGGTTATTTACATGTGTGAGCTGAGTGTGTTTACATACCAAAATAAGCAAAAATTTACAACCAAAATTTTGAGGTTATGTTGAAGTTGACAGAAGTTACCATTTTTTTATTAGAAAGCGATCCCGTACTTTTCAATTTTACTCTCTTGCTCTGAGCAAATTTTTATTTTTTGACAGTTTTACTAGTCCGAGTCCGAGGAATACGGGATTGCACCTAATTGAGTTATGGTCTGATTATGGCAGCTTAACGTAACTTACGGCTCTCTCTTAAAAATTCTGTTAAATGGGTGTTGCTTATAATTAAACTTAACCTAACTTAATGCCACGTCGAAATCTGTTTCATTTTGATTATCTAAGTTCTGCGTTCCGTTAAGTGGAATTAAGTTGCCATAATCAGGCTTTTAGACTTAATACATGCATACATATGTACTTAACTATCTTCAAATTAGAATTGATATGGTAAAGTAATTTAGCCCTGTTTTTTATGGCTATCCTGCCTCTGTCTAGCCGAATTCCATTTTTCCAGCGCTGAAGTGGCATGCACAACAGTACATGTGTATGTCTATTTGTTGAGCACCATGGGAATTCGGCACATTGTTTTCGCGAAGTTGATAAATTAGCAAGTGCGTTAAAGGCTGATTTTTTTGGCTTATAAGAAGTGGCATTTTGTTACTAAATATAAAAAAAAAATCTTTGAAATAACAGAATACCTAGTGCGAAGTGTTTAAAAACGCCTAAAGCTAAAAGAAATTTGTCAAGACAAACGGCCCGTAATCGGAGAATAGTAGCAGCGGCGCAAATAGAAACGATTCCTGCAATCGGAATTAGATCTGCGTTTATTTATCGACCTCAAATCAATTATATATGTAGGTGATTTTTGCAATAAAAGTCTATCTACACATATCAGTGCCGTACTTATCGGTGTCAGTGAAAAATCGTTGCCCCAGTTCCAAATAGAGTTGTTCAGACCGTCCGGCACAATGCCGTTTTTTACCGTCGGTGCTGCTTTAGTGTTCGTTCCGCAATTTTTTTTATACACTCTAAAAACTGCATGTGAAACTGCTACTGAAAAGTGTTTATTTTCAAACAAAATCTGTGTAAGTATACGCATAAGATGTTCAAGACTGGATTTTTGAACATGAGATGTTTAAAATACACACACGAAATGTTTATAAATGCAAACGTTTTTCACGCAAAAATACAGTCCCTTTAAAAAATAAAAATTAAGTACATTTGATATGTAATTTTGCTCTATGCGACAAATGTGGTATGTAAAAGTAAACAGGCAGTTTTTAATTTTATTAACACGCTGTCTAAATTTGCACACATTAGGAGAGGAAAGTGGCAACCTCTCTTAATATGCGTTAATTTAAACAAAAAACTTTTAGAACAAATTTTAAGCATTTTATGTGTAAACTGTGTAATTGTGAACACTAAGAAAATTCTATAGAAATTTGTGTAGTTAAGTTTAACTAATGATTTAACTATATTTTAAAATGGTTAAATTAACTGCCCAAAGGGCCAAATTCACAGTGATTTATTAAAAATCTGTAGTCAACTGCCGATTCTGAGTTAACTACGCACTGTGAATTTGGCCTTACATTAAATTTGTTCTACGCCACACATATGGTAAGTAAAAGTTTAAAAGCAGTATTTAAGTTGATTAACATGGTGTGCAAATTTGCATACACTAAGAGAGGAAACTGGTTACCTTTTTTAATATGCTTAAATTTAAACAAAAAAATTTTAGAGCGAAGTTAATTAGTTAAATGACGGTATTCTATTGCAAGTTTTGTTTTATATGGAGGGAAAATTAATCGAGTGGGTACGGAATTATCCAGAATTATATAATTGTGCAATAATTGCCAATTGATCATTAGTAAAATAAGTCATCTTGGTTTCAATGAACTTCATTTTACTGAAAGTACCGGGCGACATGCTACGGATGTGTGTGAATTGGTATCACTGATCGATGATGATTGGCAATGATACTGAACTTATACGGCACTGATTTGTGAAGATAGATCTTAACCTTTATTATTATTACCAGGGAACGGATTTTTAGGACCAAAAAACCTATAAAAAAGGCTAAATAAAATAACGAAATAGGCTGGAAAAGGCAAAATAAAATAGCGAAAAAGGCAGGAGAAGGCACTAGGTATTGCGAAAAAGGCAAAAACAGAAAATACGAAGAACAATCAAAAAATACATTTATTTTAGAAATGTTTATATTACAAGTAAAAAGAGAAAAACTATGAACTAGTTTCATTATATGAAAAATGTTTACTTTGAATCTTTGACTATTTTATCATTTCGAGTTTCTAACTCATAAAACTTTAATCTGTATAGTTGTAGTAACATTGAGCCACAACATGAATTTTGAAGTTTTCTGGCAGCATTTTCATTCGATTTTCGCGAAGAAAAGCCTTGAATGTACTAAATGTGCGCTCGACGTAAGTTGATACAAGTGGAGCCCAATTTAAATATGGAACGTTTGAAACGTTCATATTATCAGGAATAAGGGCGTTTTCCTCGCCCTTTACAATTTTATCCACACCCCTTATTGTCTCCAAGCCTACGTTAGCTGAGAAAACGGCTTTGAATTTTTCCAACACCAATTTGGCAAGAGGTCCCTGCGCTTCTATAAGCCGCATGGGTATGTGTATATTTTTTAATCTTAAAAAAAAAATTGTAAATGCTATAATCACTTTTTTAAAGGTAGAAAAGGCAAAAAAAGGCTAATATCATAAAAAACGCAAAAAAAGGCAACATCAAATATGTATATTTGGAATCAGGGAAAGCTAAGTCGTGGACTTTCTTAATCGAATATACTCTATCTCTTTAGCAGAAAAAAAGG
>NW_016159289.1:31450-52724 GCF_001687245.7 Rhagoletis zephyria | reverse complement strand
GAAAAGGCAAAATAAAATAGCGAAAAAGGCAGGAGAAGGCACTAGGTATTGCGAAAAAGGCAAAAACAGAAAATACGAAGAACAATCAAAAAATACATTTATTTTAGAAATGTTTATATTACAAGTAAAAAGAGAAAAGCTATGAACTAGTTTCATTATATGAAAAATTTGTACTTTGAATCTTTGACTATTTTATCCTTTCGAGTTTCTAACTCATAAAACTTTAATCTGTATAGTTGTAGTAACATTGAACCACAAGATGCATTTTGAAGTTTTCTGGCAGCATTTTCATTCGATTTTCGCGAAGAAAAGCCTTGAATGTACTAAATGTGCGCTCGACGTAAGTTGATACAAGTGGAGCCCAATTTAAATATGGAACGTTTGAAACGTTCATATTATCAGGAATAAGGGCGTTTTCCTCGCCCTTTACAATTTTATCCACACCCCTTATTGTCTCCAAGCCTACGTTAGCTGAGAAAACGGCTTTGAATTTTTCCAACACCAATTTGGCAAGAGGTCCCTGCGCTTCTATAAGCCGCATGGGTATGTGTATATTTTTTAATCTTAAAAAAAAAATTGTAAATGCTATAATCACTTTTTTAAAGGTAGAAAAGGCAAAAAAAGGCTAATATCATAAAAAACGCAAAAAAAGGCAACATCAAATATGTATATTTGGAATCAGGGAAAGCTAAGTCGTGGACTTTCTTAATCGAATATACTCTATCTCTTTAGCAGAAAAAAAGGAAATTTCCATAAAATCCGTTCCCTGATTATTACCAATCGATTACAACACATTATATGTACATAAATATGTACTAGGGTTACAATTACCGGCTAGATGAATTATGGATACTAATAAAGGCAAAATTCTTCCCCTGAGAGGTTTTCCCATTTGAGTTTCAATACGGTTTCCTCTTAGCTTTGATGCAAAATTACTCATTAGCCATCGCGAAGCACGCCGGGTAATTGCTAGTGTATGTATAAATATGAATAATCAATGACTTTTTAAAAAATTTAGTTCTTGTAAAAATTACATACCATTGTTTTATCTTTTTTTTTTTTAAGTTTTGCTTGACACCAGAGTACGAAAACAAACCGAACGGGTAGATACCTATTTCCAAAACAGGTACGAAAAGTTTTTTGTTCCTTTCGTTCTGCTCCCGAGCACTGACAATACACGATGGGGTTGAATTGCAGCTGAGTACAAACCAAACGAATTTTTTGTTCATTTGTTCATTGCGTGGTTTCGATTGTAGTAAAGATACTCAGGGGTTTTAAGGTTGCATATGTGGATATTTCTATGCATTAATTGACGTTTTTTTCCAAACTAAAGAACTCATAAAAGCAAAACAATAGATACTGACCACATCGTTAACAATGCAGAAACTGTACATACCTGAGTCTCAAGGTTGCCTAGACGGATATTTATATGCGTCATGAACGTTTTTCCCAGACTAAAAAAACTCCTTTTTAACATAAAACAAAGGATCCTAACCACATCATTAAAAAACCAAAAAATAATACATCTATATCTATACTATGTATAAAATTCAAACCCAAAAGAGCGTGAGAGCAAAACAGCCGATGAACTGGGTCGATTTCTATGATTCAAGTTTTAAAATGACATATTTGTACCACAGTAGGAAACAGTGGTATTTTTTAAATGAAATTTTAATAATAAGTATGTATGCAACTGGCTAAAGAATCCAACAAATACTACGTGATATGTACAGACAGCAAATCGGTATTCCTAGCTTCCCAAAAATTTCAAATACGAGACAGCCCGTTACGATCAATCCAACAACTACTGATGAATGCCTCACCAAAAATAAAATTGATGTGGATCCCATCTCACTCAGGCATCTTGGGCAATGAGCAAGCAGACCGTGCTGCGAAATCCTCGTTAAAAGACTGTCTTCACGTCTTCATGCCATTTGATGTGAAGTCACTAAAAACCTATTACTCTAACGCCCTACGTACACATCTTAATGAGGAATGGTCAACTTACACCCACGCATACAAAGACATAAACCCTCTCGGCGTTCCGATCAAACTTCCTACCAACACCTCAACATGGGCCAACAGATGCTTCATTCGCCTCAGACTAGGACATACACTTATAACACATGAATATATTTTGCAATCGAAATCTCAACCCAAGTGCCACTTCTGCAACAATTACAATCTAACAATCCAGCATATTTTATCAGAGTGCCCAAATCTGCACGCTCAACGTACTCAAGTATTTCGAGGACAGAACCCACTCCAACTAACCCTACGACATCCCGCAGAATCCAACATAAGGCTAATTGTCAACTTTCTAAAAGATATTAACATTTTTCACCTAATTTAAAGATCTAGTAATAAGTATTATATTCATATGACTAAGCCGATAGCCTTGGTAGCTTGTGCTTAAAAGTTATTTTTGTAATTTTAATTATAGATAACAAATAAATAATAATAATAATACATATACATATATGTATGTACATGTGTTATAGTATTACCAAGTGACATGTGTGCACAAACATAAATACACTAGCCGACACGGCGAACTTCGTCCCGGCCAAAATTAAATTTTTATTGAAACATTTTGTCCGACGTTTTCAACAACAATTCATGTTCACGTTTGGTTTTGTGATCGTCAGAAGGCATATGCTTACGGTGACCATATTAATCAACGTAAAATACAGGAAATTTTTTTCAAAATGATTTGGGAAAACGTACATACAACTTGTATGATAAAAGTACGTTACCCATATCGTAATTTAAATCAAATATTTACCAGTTAATTAACCGATTTCGAAAAAATGAAGCCAAATCCTTTTCAAGGACTTCGCCATCCTTTGCTGCCAAAATTCGTTTACCATAATTCATCCTGCACGCCGAAGCCAGAACACAGTGGTTCAAAATTGGAACTTAATGTCCATAATTCACCGTAGTCTTCATTTTTTAACCAATTTTTACTAAAAACTAAGAAAAAATTTATTTTGGTGAAGTTTTTTTATAACATTTCAAACATTTTTTTGTAATTTGTTTGTTTTGGGGAATCATTGTTTTCAACTAGTCTTTGTTATGTAACATTTATTAACTGGAACAGGAGAATACATTTTCTTCAAAATTGTCACCTATTCTGCATTTTGCACTAACAAATTCAATATAATCAAAGAAAAATTCACAAATCAGGCTCAACTGGTCTCTTGCAAATATTATAAGCTTTCATAAAAAAAATGATCAAATTAAGTGAAAAAAATGAAGGCTCGAGTGAATTACGAACACTAAATGCCAGTTTTGAACTACTGTGCGCAGGGGTTTATTGTTCTCTTTCATTGAAACTGGAAACTCAACATGCAACACGATCTTGGGCCCAACTTTCCCTGTGCTTTATACATTGTGCAAGGATTACCTATTAAATAAAAACCCTTAAGTGGGGTGCGAAACGAACTGGGGAAGGTTATATTTTATAAGGGAAATTTTTATTTTTCATATTCTGTGTTTAGAAATTTACCTCTGAAAAAACGAGAGCTGAATTAAAGGACAGTTTAAGGACAAAAGGCGTCCTCTATTTTGAAAAAAAATTGTAAAGGACGATGGGTTAAAATAAAGGACGGAAGGTCACCGTACATATGCTCCATTGCCGTCTTAAATAACCCAATTAAAGTGTTAAGTCCATGAAGCAGTACTTGCGGCAACAATGATCCGGCTCGATGGCGAATCGTCCTTGAATCTGTATAGAACAGTTGGTGGAAATTTCAAAATGGGGTAGTATCTTTGGTCCACATAAATCTAATATACATAAACTTATTTCAGACGAAATATCGTGAATATCGTACAATTGTATTTGTGGGCATTTATCAAGAATTGTCTTTATTGTGGTTAGTCGTAAAGCAAGGACCGCAGTGGTTCTGGTGGTTGATTTGACGGTGGTAATTTGGATTTGATCCCTGGTATCTCCGAATGACAACATTTGACGATTTTTACCAATAACTCGACTCCAGCCCCACCTTGCAGCTCTTTTCTTTTGCAATAGTGTTGTCCTACCGTCACCAATATATATCTCTAACATGAGCCAACGGGACTCACTCAAACACATAAAAAAACCTCATTAAAATCGTTTCGGTCGGTTAGGAGGAGTTTACTTACAAACACTCGTACCGAGGAATTATTTATATATGTATTTACAGAGAGATAAAGGTTTCAGTATGTTTGGAAGGCGCCATGCCCCCTTTTCCAATAACCCCCACTTTTCTCCAAGGGTATGGCATTGATCCAAATATTTCCATACCAAGTTCCAGGACTCTGCTACAAATATACCTAGAGATATGCGGTATGAAAAATTCGATTTGGAGATGTCACACTCTCTTGATATATCGAAATTATTATCAGCCTATAACCATCCTTGGAAAGTCTGCAGTAGGTGTACAAAATTTAAAAAACAAAATCGCATCTTATAAAATGAAGGGATTTCTCTTTATTTAATTAGTAAATATAATAAGTATAGATAAATAGCCAATACCCGCCTGTTTTGCGGCGCCTTAAAACATTTCGATCTGTAAAACAACCATTCGATTCTATTCTATGTACATCTTTAATAAGTGTACCAAATTTCAATCACATCGGACAATAACGAAGCTTTTTTTGGATAGATCCTGGTCCACCTACGTGAAAAAGGAACCGATATGCTAATCTAGGCGAAAAGCTACCTGCGTGTCAAATTTCAAGCAAATCGGACCATAAATACGATTTTTTGAATAGATCGGTCCCTTGTCTACTTACCGGATTCTTTATGTTAATTTCAGAGACCGAAAATAAATGGTCCACATTAAACACATTGTAACTTTTTCTATCATATGAGAAATGGAATCGCTAACGAAAATAAAGGCCAACCTCAGTTATTTATGAATTTTTTTTGTTGAAAAGGTGAGTTAGTAAATTTAATTATGCTGCAGAGAAAATATATGATGAAATGCAACGAAGTAAAACAAACTATTGTCACGATAATCGTCACTCAGATCACTCAAACCTTAAAGCGGCCCTGTATTTTTAAAGCAGTGTCAAATATCGGATTGCTGTCAACGCCAACCCATATTCGGATGACCTATATTTCTGTCAGCGACTCTGACACTAAAAACGTCTCGCATAAATTACACAATTAATGGCAATGCACTTGAACAAAGAAGCGCAGGCACTTCGACCCTTTGAGCCACCGCGTTAAGCGCAGTGCAAACAAGCAATGCAAGAATAACGAAATGTAGATCCAATTTCTAATGACACACTTAGGGCCAGTTTTTCAGTGCGAGTTTAACTTCGTTTCTCGTTTAAACTCAATATGCAGTTTTTCAGTTCAATTTAAACGTAGTTTAAACTAAGTTTAAACGCCCAATCTGGCAGGTTTAAACTGAATTTAACTAATCAGCTGTTCATCTGTCGAGTTGTCATCGGATGGAAAAGTTTATTTGAAAGTGAAATCAACAAAATTAAAATTGCTTGATAAAATGGATTTATCTACTGGCAGTGATTATAGCGACACAGAAATAAGCGAAATGCTCACAATTGTTGTATTGCGAAGGACAAGAATTGTATCCACTCGGCCAAATCATTTCAATGTCTTGGATGACAAGGATTTTTATGATCGATTCCGGATGAGCAAGGCATCAGTGTATAGCATTTTGGAGCTTATCGGACATCACATAAAGCACCCAACAGATTGGTAAGGATATTTTTAGTTTAATAATTAAAGTAATAATTTTTCCATTTGTATGAATCACGCCTTAACAGAGGAGCAAATACTTTTAATCACTTTGCGGGTATATGCGACTGGTGGAATGCTTCAAACAATTGGCGATTTGTTTGGGGCATCAAAATGGACAGTGTCCAAAGTTGTTACGCTGGTGTCACACCATATAGCATTGCTAAGAGAACGGTTCATAACATTTCCAAAAGATGACAGCCAAAAATATGAAACTTATAAAGGATTTTACAGTATTGCTAAGTTTCCCACAGTAATAGGTGCTTTGGATTGTACGCACGTGAAGATAATCTTACCAGGTACCTGCTTTTGTTTATTATTATTACTATTACATACTGACATATTCCATAGGTGGTAATAATCCAGAGCTTTATCGAATTAGAAAAGGATTTTTCTCCATTAACGTCCAAACAATATGTGATGCAAACTTAAAGATAACAAATATTGTTGCTCGCTGGCTCGGATCTGCTCACGACTTAAATATATTAAGAAATTCCAGGATTTATTTTCGTTTCGAAAACGGTGAATTCGGGGACAGTTTAATTGTTGCAGATAGTGGTTATCTAAATAAAAGGTTTTTGATAACACCTTTGTCTAACCCGATAACTCCAGAAGAAAACTTATTCAATGAGTCTTTAATAAGAACGCGTTGTACCGCGGAAAGGAGTTATGGTGTTTGGAAAATGCGCTTTTCAATTCTGTCACTTGGAATTCGTTTAAATCACAAAAAAGTCCAGAGCATAGTTGTTGCTACTGCTGCCCTACATAATATTTGCTGCACAAATAATGAAAACGATTTACATTTATTAGATCCTCATGCTTCCACTGCAGTAGATTTCGCTCCCTCAGTTCCAAGGAACAGGCAATGAGAAACTTCGAATCCAAACAATTCAACCAGAACATCATTAGTTAACAATTACTTTAAGGACTTGCTTAGAAATGGAAACAGTTAGTTTTCATGTAAAAATTTTATATTCAGTCTTTTATTTTTTTAAGTGCTTTCATAACGGTTTAGCGTACATAATAAAATATGAATTGGTCTAAATTTATCACATAATATAAAAGGTAATTCAGTTTTCTTATTACATACTATCACCCCTATGCTGTAATCCGAAAGTTCGTAGTTACGAATTCATAGCTCCGTTCCGAAAATTCGAAAACTGATACGCTGTAATCCGATCGTAACTATCAACGGCGTTGCCAACTAAAATAGTGAAATTCGAAGTTCTTAATCAGCTGCTCAAACAACAAATCAAAATAAATATAATCGCAAGTGAACAGTGAAATTAAAAAAAAAATTTTTTATCGTATTTGAAAAAGCTTTTTCTTAACAAAGTAAAATATATTGGATTCAGTGGCCGGTGCACTTTTGTCTCAGGAGGAAGAACATGCTGCAGTCACCTGTTGCATTAATATACAAAGGAGACTGCTACGAGACAGTTCTGATCCATTTAGCTTAAATGATAAAATGTAAGTTTTATAATTGATTTCACTGATACACACATAAATTAATCGTTTAATAGAGGTGGAGAAAACATCGATGCACTATCGATGTATCGATGTTTTTGCATTTTTGTTAAACATCGATAGTTGATTGCGACTATCGATGTTTCCTTTGTGCACCTCTGCAAATGTAAATAACGACGAGTTAAAAGAGAACACGCAAAAGGTATGAACTATAAAATTATATTAGTTTCAACTTTGTAACATTTTTTAAGTTTTTATTAAATTTCATTCGTGGTGGTGGCGGCGGACGTGGAGTTGTGGTAATCTTTCAGCGATGGAGAAACACCTTAAAAGTAAGTATTTATCATATAAGTAAACGCGCATGTGATTTTTCAACATGCACATTTCAAACGCGTGCGTATGTACATATGTTTATGGTGGACATACATTGTATTATGGCTTTAATTGTATGATTTATATTTAATAGGAACATCAAAGGAAAACTGCGAGGCTGAGTCCTCAAAACGTAAGCGGGAAGGCTCCATAGTTTGGCAGCATTTCGAGAAAACCAACGACGGGACAAAGGCGATATGCACTTACTGCGGAAAAATTTTAAAAACGGCAGGCAACACGACTAACCTCACGGACCATTTAAAACGCATACATCCCAATCGCCTCACTGCAGATAAACTTCCTGTATCAACAAAGTTGGATGCATTTTTACTTCGTGATGTGCAGTACCCAGCTGATTCTAAGCGTAAGGAAGAACTGGACAAACATGTAATGCGTATGATTGCACTAGACGTGCAACCATTTAGTATTGTGAATGATACAGGATTCCGTGCATTGATGCATAAAATGGATCCCCGATACAAATTACCATCCAAAACATACCTTCGAGATGTATCGCTTCCCAAAGTTTACGAGTCTTTAAAAGGCCAACTACAGTCAGCCTTAGAATGTGTGGAGTATGTGGCAATCACAACAGACGGTTGGACCTCCAAGGCGAACGAGAGCTATTTGACCATAACCTGCCATTTTATTAATACGGAATTCCTGCTAAATTCAGCAGTTTTGTCAACATCGACCCTTTTAATGTGCACTAACCACACTGCTGCGAATATTGCATACTCAATTCGCGTGGTTTTGACGGAGTGGGGTCTGATGGGAAAAGTGGTTTCTATAGTGACTGACAACGACAGCACCATGAAGAAGGCGTGCGAGCTTCTGGGGGTTAAGCATTTTCCATGTTTCGCGCACACTGTCAACTTGCTAGTTCAAGATGTCCTAAAACTTGAAATTCTTGGACCTATTTTGACTAAATGTAAATCTATTGTTTCCTTCATGAAACGCAGCACTACTGCAATAGCTAAATTTAAGCAGGCCCAAAATATCGAAAGCCCGTTTGGCCTGATTCAGGAAGTGTCAACTCGATGGAGCAGTGCCTTTCAAATGATAAAAAGGCTTTTAGAAACGATGCAAGCATTGTCATCTGTCTTGTTGTGTACGCCTAAGGCTCCAGTGCCATTTTCCGCCGAGGAAATCGATATTTTAAAGGAACTCACGGAACTTCTTTCTCCGTTCCAAGATGCAACTATGGCCACTTCCGGCAGCAAGAATGCGACAATTTCTCTCGTTATTCCCCTAACATGCGAGCTTCATCAAAAACTGCAAAACTTGAGACCTAATCTTAAAACTGCAGAAGTTGTCTGTGCCTTCGAAATTTTAAGTAGCCGTTTAAATGATAGATTCGCCCACTACGAAACACGCACTGTTCCCCGAATAAGAACCCTGATTGATCCTAGATTTAAAAAGGATGGTTTTAAATCGTCTTCAAATGCAGATCGGGCAGTTAAGGCTTTGGAGCAGGAGATATACACCGCTTTGTCAAGTACTTCACGGGAGCAGCCAACACCACCCGAACCTTCGCAGAAACCAAAATAAAATATTTTGAAATTAATGATTATAAGTATTTTTAGACGAACGCAGATAGTATGATGCCTTTCAAAGAGGTAGCTAAAAAATATTTATGCGTTCCAGCAACCTCGTGCGAGTCGGAAAGGATGTTCAGCAAGGCTGGGCAAATTATTTATGACCGGCGTACACGCCTCAAGCCTTTTGTAGTGGACAAACTTATGTTTCTAAACAAAAATCAAAATATTTTTGAAGACTTACATATAATGGAAAACATTTGCTCTCTTTTTTTAATACATATGTATGTACATATGTATGTTCGTAGTCGACAATCTTATGTTTCTAAACTAAAATCAAAATATTTTTGAAGATTATTGGGTTCATTTGATCTCTTTTTTTAATATGTTCGTAGTCGACAAACTTATTTTTATAAACAAACATCAAAATATTTTTAAAGATTTAATTAAAAACATTTTATATCTTTTTAAAAAGGTGTATGTTAACCCCAATGAATAAATATGTTACGTTTATACAATCTTTATGTACCAACTTTATTTTGAATTTGAGCGCCTTACTCTTTTCAGAACAATCGGTGTTACATCGATGTTTGGTTTCAAAACATCGAAAACATCGATGGTAACAAACATCAATGTTTCTCCACCTCTATCGTTAAAATGTTTAAAGATTTGTAAAAAATTTCCGCCTCAACAAAGACGCATTTAAAAGTGTTTTAACAATTATGGAGGAAGAGCTTGGGCGAAGTGTAAAATCATCATCGGTGACTCCTATAAGTAGATTGATGGCAGTTTTGAGGTTTTTCGCTGAAGGAAGCTACCAACACGGTGTTGGGAAAGATTTTGATGTGGGGTTGGCGCAATCCACGTTCTCAAAAACATTGACAAAAACTTTAAACATCTTGGAACGCCGCACTATGGGCAATATGAGGCATTTGCTGATCAAAAATCTGTAACTTTTTTGTTTGTAAAGTTACGATCATGACATTTTGCGTGTAGATAGTGTAAACCATGTTAATTTAAACCATGCATTTTTAATTTTTGTATCTCCTTTGGTTCCCGAGATATAGACCCATATGTGGACTTGGAAAACATAAAAAGTACACTTTCTGATTAAATGGAAAGAAGATATTTGAATATTGGTATTAAACGATTGTTTTTATAAAATATTATTTCTGGGTAACCTGGGTAACTTTTCCATCGACCATTGCAAGGAAAAGTTCATACTTGACCTGTAGTTCTTCACCATCAGTATGTTATCCACAACAGACTTTGTTTTCATCGGGGTTTCCTTTGAAAACTCTATTGAAATTGGTCTACAAAATCTTACTGATGAAGGCGCGGGATTTTGCCAGATAATAGAACCAGATGCTTCATCAATTAATTTCAAAGGAACCAAGAAGCAGTGAACAGATTTGAGTCTGAAATCAACTCAGACTCCTCTGAAGTAGTTGTTTATACTCGCTTTGTCCAGATGAGCAGTCACATCCCCACTTGCTATATTAATTTTGTGCAGTTGGAGGACCTAGCAGGTAATTGTACATACTTATATTTTGCGGTCAAGTATATCCTTAAAAGTAGGCAGCTAACTTTTTTATCGAGAGTAACTTCGTATTTCTTGGTAATTCCGTATGCATGGCGTAAGGTAATTTTTTCTAAAAACTATTAGAATCTCACAAATTAAACATCAGATAAAAGGTGCGGTTGTCTAGTTTTCGAATATATAAATTGTTTTTTGTTAGGTTTAAAGCTTTATTAGTTATAGGGTTAAAAGCCCAGTGATACTAGTAGCGGCTCAAATCCCGCATTCTCACGTAGCGTCACTTAAAACATCATAACTTCAAATGGCGCAAACTTGCGCAAACTTTTTTTTTCGTGTAATAGGAGGATTTTCATGCTTTTAATGAATTCAAATTCAAAACCTTCGAATCCTTCATCGGAATTAAAAAAATGAAACAAAATGTGTGTTTTATTACAGAAGCTATTGCTGCAATCTGTTATTTCAAAATAAAATATTTATAGCTAATTTTAAGTCTGAATATAACATGTAACTCAAGTCCGTATTTCTTAGTAGGTCCTTGCTAGGAAAAAATTCCCAAACTGCGGATCTGAAAATTACTGCGTTGCGAGTAAAAATTTCAACAATTTGAATATGTCAACTTCTTACGCAATTTTCACTTTATTTCATTAAATAAACACGCAAAAAATCAATACATCATGAGAGCACGCTTTATTCCCTAAAGAATGATACCAAACATTTATGTTATTTACAACTTTTCAAAAATGCATTTATGATCAGCCTTTGTACTAGCTCGATCCACAGTGCGCCGACTGTGCCCAGTATGGATTAAATTGTCAATGACGGAGGCTGGATATCCATTACAACCGTGGTTAATTACACCATTCCGTTCTCCTGTGGCAGGAAGTCGAGAAAGCGCCTTCAAGAAAACGCACAGTAAAGCGCGCAACATAGTCTAGAGAGTCATCGGCGTTTTGAAAAATAGATTTCGATGCCTGCTAAGTGCTTGCCAACTACATTATTCGCCCCAAAAAGTGGTACAAATAATTAATGTGATATGCGCATTGCATAACATGTTCATCCACTACAACGTAGAAGATAATACACCTGATATTATGGATGATGAATATGAAGATGTAAATGAAGAGGAAGCGCCATCAGAATTTTCCAGAGAACCGTCAGACATAAGAATGCGAATTTTGAGATCATTACCTAACTAATGAAAACAATCCCATAACTTTGTACTTCATATTTATTTGATATAAAAAAAATTTTAAATAAATTCAGTTCTTTACTTAAAACTAAATATACAAAAAAAATCAGTTGTTTTCTTAAATCTAATAGTTTGTACATATATACAGTTATCACAAGCGTTAGTTCATCTCTTTAGTTCAGTTCTTTTCTTAAATCTAATAGGTTTATACATATATCACAAGCGTTAGTTCATTTCTTTAGTTCAGTTCTTTTCTTAAATCTAATAGTTTATACATATATACAGATATCACAAATGTTAGTTCACTTCTTTAGTTCAGTTATATTCTTAAATCTAATAGTTTTAAATCCAATAATCTTTAAATAAAAAAAAAATAAAAAATCAGTAGTTCATTGCAAAATGAAATTAAATTCGAAAATAAAAAATCTTAAAAATAAATGTATCCATTAGTTCATCTTTGCTGGCTTCTTTCTTGTATCCGCAGTAATTTTTCCTGCAAATCAGGCTCCTTTCTTTTAAGGGCCTCCATTTCAATATTGTGCCGCTTCAATTCACACAATTTTTCCTTCTTCATGTCATGCATGTTTTCTTGCACTTGATACATGCGTCGCACGTTATCTGCCAGCTCGTTTGCAGACTCAGCCTGGCGTTCCAAAAAGGCCAACCTTTTTTGGTAGTAGCTTCGTTGCAAATTTATTTGCTCCTGTACCAAAGTGGCCGTGTCGTTTTTTTTACTGGAGGGGAACGCCTCTGCTCATTGGCATTGTCTGGCTCAGTTGGCATAGGAACGACTGCCGCAGGTTCCACCACCGGTTGGGTAACCGTCAGTGTTGTTACCACACCAAAAGAGACAGCTCCATTGATTCCCGATGTGGAAGTGTGCAAACCCGTCAACTCGATCACTTTTTCCTCCAAGTCATTGAAATTGTGCATTCTGTTGGGTCCACCACCAGTTGGCCTCGTCTCTGCTTTATTGGCGGAAAGCTTTCTTTTAATGTAGCACTTATAATCGAGAAATACCTAGAAATAGTATTGATATAAGGAAAACAATGATAAATAAATTTTGTGATCTTAAAATTTTATCCGCACCTTTTTCCAGCTGGATACATCTTTTGTCGGTGGGCCTAAGCTGTTTAGCTGCTGAACGACGCTCCACTACATCCTCTTTAGCTCCTTTTGCAAAGCCGCAAGCAATGTCCGGCCTTTCGGTCATGCATTCTACCATTCTTTCGTATTGCGACCGATTTGTTGTGATCTTC
Organism: Rhagoletis zephyria; assembly: GCF_001687245.7. NCBI lineage: Eukaryota > Metazoa > Arthropoda > Insecta > Diptera > Tephritidae > Rhagoletis > Rhagoletis zephyria. Next base: position 39,610 of record NW_016159289.1, on the reverse strand, counting down.
GACCTGATAATTTTGTAAATATTTAACAATAATCCATTTTTTTCTATTCACACTTTAACTTACATATTTTTTCCTTTACACACTTTATTTTATTGATATTTTAAAAGAATTCGCTTCGCTCCGACACCAGTTGCTCTTCGTAGAAAACTTCAGACAAATACATACAAATTACAGCTACGTCGGATTCAGGCATACCAACATTACGAATTTCGAAGATGGTCTCCGAATTTCGAAATTACGATACGGCAACGCGGATTACAGCATACCAATTTTACGATTCGTAGCAAAATCGGATTACAGCATAGGGGTGTAAAAAAAAAGTAATTCAGTTTTCTTATTACTATAAAAAAGGGACATTCATTTGTATTACTTTAATTATTTACAGACTACTCAGACTTTAAATTCATTTCGTATGACTACATTCGCTTCCTTACATTTTGAAAAATAAAAAAAATCACATTAAGACTAAAAATTAATAAAACAAAACCAAACACTAACGTTGTTGCAATCACCCAAACTCTTTTTTCCGTTTGTTGTATTTGTAATTTTAAAAGGTCGATTTTCAACTCCATCTTTATAACTTTGAGATCGTGCTCCTTTTTCATTATTTCAAATTCCATTTCTTGTTTTTTAATTTTGATATCGTGTTCCTCAGCAGTGAATTTCATGAGAAGTTCACATTTTTGTTTCTTTTTTGCGGCAACACTCATCCAGGAGTCTGTCGCGGTATTCTTCTTCCTCGCTTTCAAAGCACCATGGACCGGTTTCCGCAGATCTGCAGGCGTAGGCTTCCGCCACGAACTTTCCTGTGCTTTATCTGTTAAAGGAATGTATCTACGCGTAAATAAATCACAAATGCATGAAAAGTTTAGTAGTACCTGACCCCTGCTCCATTGAAGTCTCAAGAAATTCAATACAGTCTTCAGCGTCCTCGAGCGTCTCCACAATGCAATTTTCGTCTAAAATATAGGAGGTATGTGTTGTAAAAGTTTTCTAAAAATGTTAGAGTGGTTCCATTTATTTCTAAGGCGTCATCATCATAGATAGATTCATTGCCAACTACTTGTTCAGACTGACATATACTGAGTATTTTTTCGTCTATACTAGTAGTTGGTAAAGAAGCAGTCGTTCCACCTCCGGTTCTATACACCTCTCTCCTCTCAACTGCGAAATTTTTTTTTGCCGTCTTCTTTAAATTTTCGTATTTAGTCCTCAAGACTTTTGCGTTCCTGAAGGCAAGCCCAAACTTTGCGCGTTGAATTCCGCTTACGTCGCTCCATCCTTTGGCTTTTTCCTCGGAACTTGTTCTATCCGTTTGTTTGCACTCCAGCACATCCTTCTTTGCGTCCACAAGTTCTAGCAAGTAGTTTACTTCACTTCTTAAGAAATTGGCGCTTCGTCTAGACATTTTTAATTTTATTTCACGTAAACTAATATTCCAATAATTCACCAAGCGATTTTGAGCAAAAAGTGTAAATAAGCAACAGCTGTTTTGTTATCTAGATAAAGAAAAAACAGTGTTGCCTTACTAAAAGGCAAAAGTTGAAGGCGGCCTTAAACTCTCACTGAAAAACTGGTCAGAAGTTTAAACTAGCACTGAAAAACTGGCCCTTAGAGTGCGATGATTGAGCAAGGAATTGAGTGACGGCGATCGAACCCTAAGTAGAACACCCAACGTGAATCATTATGTTAAGCATGGAGGCGTAAGCGTAGAATCTAAGCGTGCGTATAAATAATCGTAGAATGTTGAGGAGGTGCTGTCGCTCCTCGGGATCTCTCTTTTCTTTAAATAAAACTGTAAAATTAAATCGAAGTGTTTATTATAATGCGTTTCGTTCGGGAGTCAATAGCTAGCATTCCATGGCAATCCTACCATAATCTGCGAGTTAAAAAAAATAAAAATAATAATAAATATAAAATTTTAAACCTTAATCGCGGTGTATGTTGCAGTAAAAAATACAATTAAGCGGTCAATGACAAACCGCATCTAAAAAAAAAAACAAAAAAAACCATTTCAAAATCAGACAAATTTTTGCGAAGAAGTATTAGTGATACCAGCGAAACATACAAAGAACCTATGACCTTACAAGAAGTCATCGATGCTCTCAAAAATTAATTACAAAAACCTTACTTGAAAACTAAAAGAAATAAACGCAAATCCTCATAAAATTAAAAAAAAACAACAATGAAAGTAAACTTTTAAATCATCTCTAACTAAAATATATATGAAAAAGAAGAAGTTCCTATCTCCGAGGCGCCGACGCCCTCACATTTCTGGGATTGAGGACAGCTTTAAACTTCGCATCATCAACAACAGCCAGCAAGCAACAATCAAATCAGCAACACTCTACAAATCGAATAGAAAGCTAAGTTAATAAATTTAATTTATGTATTCATTTATTTTATTACCTTTTATTCAATTTATGCAACATAAATTCAACATCAATGTAAAAATTTAATACTTATTTGACATTCCATTACTACAAACGGATTTAAATCAATTTTGCAATATTTTTTTTTTAATAATGAGTAAAATTCCTAAACCTAAACCATGTTAAGACATGTCAAATACAAAATGGACTGAAATTTATGAACAGCTGAAAAATTGGAAAGAAGAATTTGAAAAATCATACAAGTGTATAAATCGTGCAAAACTACCGAAAGAAAAAACACGAATTAAACATTTAAAAATCCTAGTTAGCTGTCATAACGAAATAGCATCATACTTATCAGAAATATGCAATTTGTTGACAATACAACACCAAACATTAATAGCAGACATTCAACAAACACTAAAAACAAAGTTAGACGTGCTATTTAAAAGACTAGAAATTTCAGTAACTATACCAAACGACATTTTAGGCATTATACGTACAAAATTTGAGGAACAGACAGGATCAGATTCAGAATCCTCAAAAATACTAGAATTCATAGAAACATTAGAAAATATAGCCCAAAATATAGTAAAGCAAACAGAAACAATGTCGACTGCAGAATTTTTAAATACAGCATCGAAGCTACTACCAGACTTCGATGGTAGATTCGAAAATTTACATAGATTCTTAGATGCAATAGACTTAGTAACACTAGTAAAACGTGAACATGAAAATGTAGCAGTCACCTTAATCAAAAGCAAATTAACAAGTTCGGCTAGAAATATAATTACAACAGAAAGTACTATAGCACAAATAAAAACAAAATTAATAGCTTCACTCACAGGCGAATCCACACAATCGGTTACGTCATAGCTGTTAGCAGCAAAAGGAAATAGAACAACTCACTAAACAACTAGAATTAGCATTCCTAGCAGATCGTTTACCATCTCAAATTGCGCAAATATACGCCACAAATACAGCTATCAAATCATTAACTAAAAATGCAAAGTCTGAAAAGGCAAAACTGCTACTACAAGCGGATACATTTACAAGCGTGAATGATGTTATAACAAAATTTATTGACTTAAGCACAAACGATACAGATGTTGCTAGCATCAATTTTGTCACAAACCAAAACTACCACAATAACAACTATAGAGGTAGAGGAAACCAAAGTTACAGAGGCAGATATAACACAAACAGTTACTATAGAAATAACAATGAGCAACACCAAAACAGTCAACGTTATCAAGGATACAACAATTATCGTAGAGGCCAAAATAATCGAGGCCAATACACCAATAGAAATCAAAACTCAAACAAAGGAAGACCCAAAAGTAACGTAAGAGCTATTAAAGCAACTCCGGAAAACACGTAGGGTCCTCAGGATGCCCAACTGAGGATCATGCACCTAGAAGAAAATTAATAAATGAAAATGACACAAAGACCCTACATATAAACTTATTTGGCAATTATGTCCTCATAAAAACATCTTTGAGAAACTCAACAGACACATTTTTGCTAGATGTAAGATCAGATATAAGCATATTCAAAAATTATACAAACATAGACAACATAAATACAGATCGTAAATTTAACGTTGTAGGAATAGGTGAAGGAACTAAATCAACAATAGGTGCAGTAGATGCAAAATTCTCATTCAGAAACTACGAAATTCAACATACAATGCAAATAGTAGAACAAAATTTCCCAATCCCATGCGATGGAATCATTGGTTTAGATTTCATAAAAAAATGGAATAATGGAATGGATTAAGTTGGTTTATAATAAGACCAAATTTTAAAATTTAAATTCCAATTGAGATACTTAATTCACCAAAACCAAATACTCTAACTCTCCCAGCTCGATCAGAAGTAATTAGAAATATTAATATCAATTCAACAGAAAATGAAGTTTTCATTCCAACTCAAACATTAGCAGCAGGTGTATTCATAAGCAGATCAAGATATTTTTGCAAGTTAGATTGAATATCTGGATTTCACCAGATTGAACTTGAAGAAAACTCTAGAGACATAACATCCTTCTCTTCCGATCAAGGATCATACAGATTCAAACGTTTACCATTTGGTTTAAAAATCTCACCAAACTCTTTTCAAAGGATGATGTCACTGGCATTCTCTGGATTAGGCCCAAATAAGGCTTTCGTCTATATGGACGACCTCATAGTAACAGGATGCTCCGAAAACCATATGATCTCAAATTTTAAACAAGTTTTAGACATTTGTAGACAGTCAAATTTAAAATTACACCCAGATAAATGTACATTCTTTAATTCTGAAGTAACATTGCTAGGTCATAAATGTACAGATCAAGGAATTTTACCCGATAACTCTAAATACGATAAAATCAATAATTATCCGAAACCCACATATGGAGACGAAACAAAAAGATTTATAGCTTTTGTAAATTATTATCGTAGATTTATACCAAATTTTTCACACCACGCAATTCATATAACAATATTAACAAGGCAAAAAGCCCCATTTATATGGACTAATGATTGTGAAAAAGCTTTTAAATACCTTAACGATTCATTACTATCCCCCAAAATTCTAAAATATCCAGATTTCAATAAACAATTTTGTATTACTACAGATGCAAGTAAAATCGCTTGTGGCGCAGTGCTGAGCTAAGTTCATAATGGTATTCAGCTACCAGTAGCATTCGCTTTTAGAACCTTTACACAAGGAGAAAGCAACAAATCTGTAATAGAACAAGAATTAACAGCAATTCACTGGGCAATAAACTTCTTTAAACAATATATTTTCGGTAAAAAATTCTTAGTCAAAAGTGACCATAAACCCCTCACACATCTGTTCAGCATGAAAAATCCGTCATTAAAGTTAACACGAATGAGACTCGATCTCGAAGAATTCGATTTCGGAATAGAATATATTAAAGGCAAAGAAAATTGTGGTGCTGACGCTTTATCTCGTATTGATTTTGGGCAAATCAAACAAGTTAAAGACGAGAATACCAAAATTTTCCAAGTCACTACAAGATCAAAAACAAAAAAAGACAACCCTTCACCAAATGACTTACCAAACACACAAACAAATAAAACGAACGTATCTGTACAAATTTATGAAACTTTAACAAACGAAGAAGTCAGAAAGTTACCATGCCTAAAATTAATTGCAGATAAGAGTACTCAAAAATTTAAAATATTAAATGGTAAAAAACATGTTCTAGAACTCAATATAGATAAACTTATTGTTCATGGAAAAATCGCTCTAGCGCAATTATTTCCAAAACTTGAAAAATTAGTTGGCAGTAAGGATATCGATAATATAAAGATTGCAATCAATGATAGAATATTTAAATATGTCGACATGAATGAATTTAAAAATATAGGCAACAAAATTAAAAAAAGTAACAATTGCCATAACACCGGCACTCATAACAATAACTTCTGGAATTCAAAAACAAGAAATTCTAGAAAAACTTCACGATGACCCTGTCTTTGGTGGCCACCCAGGCGTCACGCGACTATTAAATAAAATAAAAAGAAATTACACATGGAAATATTTAACAAAAGATGTTAGAAACTACATGAAAAACTGTGACAACTGCAAAACAAACAAATCAGGTATAAAAAATATAGAACAATTAACAAAAACACCAACACCCATCAAAGCATTTGGCACGATATAAATTACCATTACCAAAATCATTTAACAATTATGAATATGCAGTTACAATCATATGCGATTTGACTAAATTTCTAATAACTGTTTCAATTCCAAACAAAACAGCCGAAGAGGTTGCGAAGGCAATCGTTGAAAATTGCATTTTGATTCATGGACCCATAAAAAATATCATTACTGACATGGGTACAGAATATAAAAATGAACTTTTCAAAGGAAATTCGCCAACTTTAGAAGGTTGAGCACAAAACATCTACTCCATACCACCATCAAACGTTAGGCACTGTTGAACGTAGTCACAAACACTAAATGAATATTTTAGATCTTACTCAAACGAAAGTAAAACTAATTAGGATGAATGCGTTAAGTTCTTCACATACGCATATAACACCACTCCATCAACAACACATGGTTATACTCCATTCGAATTAGTTTATGGTAAAACACCACCATCATACGATTTTCTAAATTCCCAAACAATAGTTCCACTATACAACATTGACGACTATAGTAAAGAACTAAAATAAAGACTACAATTAGCGCAAAACAGAGTTAGAGAATACTTAGAAAGGTCAAAACAACAAAACAAAAATCAATATGATAAAAAGTCAAATCCAGTCTATTCAGGTAAATGACATGGTTTATCTTCACGACGAAGCTAGCCATAAATTGGACAGCATATACAAAGGTCCTTACCGCGTGTTAGAAGTAGACAATAACAATAATTGCAAAATTGATATAAATTCAAAAACTACAACCGTATATAAGAATCGATTAAAGAAAATGTAAATAGTAAATGTGAACCTAAGAGGTGTGACGACACCATATTTTATCTATTACTTAAGTCTAAAAACATAAAACAATGAATTGAGCGCTCAAATTAACAAAACCATATGAAGAAGAATGAATAACTTCAACCAAGTAAAAACCTATTAGAATAAAATACGCCAATCAGAATAACATTAGCTCAGTTAAGTACAAACAGCTAAGCTAATCAAAATAAAAAAAATAAAAAAATTCAAGTACTATTAAATTAAGAAACCAAATTTCATTCAATTACAATATAGCAATTTATTAATATATAACAAAACAACTAAACAAAAAGAAAATATGCAAATTTATAAAATAATACAATCACTATAATTTTTTAGTGAAAAATCTTTCATCCCTTTTTACTACTAAAAACGAATTAAAGATTTTTCATGGAACAAGGGAGGTGTCACGGTAATCGTCACTCAGATCACTCAAACCTTAACCCTCTAGTAGGCCAATTTTTTTATGAGTTGAAAAATTCAGGAATGGGTGATTTTAGCACGAGAAATCCAAAACTGATTTCCATTTCGATCTGTGACAGTAACTTTTTCCTACAGGGGAGAAAAGCCAAGACCGTCTGGAGACGGGCTCGCCGATATACTTACACATATTTTCAGCTCTCGCTTACACAATGTTGACCTACGAACCGGCAATGCCGTCTGCAGACGGTCAAAAATGCAAAACTGGGGTTTTATATGTCGGCAAGCCGGTCTGTGTTCGAAAGCAATTTTCTCCATTTCGAATCTATACTAATTATATAAAGAGAAGTCCCTTTTTTTGTAACAGGTAATCTCTCGAACGGCTGGCCCGATTTTCATGAAATTTTGTATACAAATAGCTTTCGGTAACCACCATGTTTTAGGCTAAAAAAATTTTACTTTTTTTCGGGTAGGTGGACCAGGGACCGGTCTATTCGAAAAAATCTTATTATAGTCCGATTTGCTTAAAATTTAGTACGTAAGTAGCTTTTTAGCATATATGACCCAATTTTTTCGGGAAGTGGTCCAGGTACCGATCTATTCGAAAAAATCGAATTTACGGTCCGATTTGCTTAAAATTCGGTGCGCAGGTAGCTTTTTAGCATGTATTAGCATATGTGATCAACTTTTTCCGAGAAGTGGACCAGGGACCGATCTATTCCAAAAAATCGCATTTATGGTCCGATTTGCTTAAAATTCGGTACGTAAGTAGTTTTTTTAGCATATATTTGGATATATGGTCCATTTTTTCCGAGAAGTGGACCAGGGACTGATCTATTCGAAAAAATCGTATTTACGGTCCGATTTGCTTAAAATTCGGTACGT
>NW_016159289.1:28885-30843 GCF_001687245.7 Rhagoletis zephyria | reverse complement strand
AAAGCGGCAAATGACCACCAAACCTTAATCTTAGCAGACAAATGTGCCAATGAAAATCGTAAACGTGAATTGTTGGTGAAAATGTTGGACCAAAAAGTTTCAATAAAATATATAAAAATTTTGGGCGGGACCAAGTTCGCCGGGTCTGCTAGTGGTGACATAATTATAAAACTTATATTAAAATACGGTGCTTTTAACAACGAAATCCACCAAATTTTTTTATATCAAAAAATTTTTCAAAAGAAAAAATTTCTTTAATTACGAAATTACTAAATAGCAAGAAATAATTAATTTTAACCGTGTTTTCTAAATCTGTAATTCAACTGCCGATTAAAATAAAACGGATTGACATAACGGATTCAAATTTACTTCGCCGTAAGGGTAAGATTTTTGTCTAAAGATCGTGCTTTACGAATATAGAAAAAAATATTATAGGTGCACTAAAAAGGTGTTTAGTTAGCGACCGTATTTTTAAAGCCATGTCAAATATCGGATTGCTGTCAACTCTAACCCATATTCGGATTGACTTATATTTCTGTCAGCGACTCTGACACTAAAATCGTCTCGCATAAATTACACAATTAAAGGCAATGCACTTGAAGAAAGAAGCGCAGGCACTTCGACCCTTTGAGTCACCGCCTTCAGCGCAGTGCAAACAAGCAATGCAAGAATAACGAAATGTGGATCCAATTTCTAATCACACACTTAGAGTGCGATGATTGAGCAAGGAATTGAGTGACGGCGATCGAACCCTAAGTGGAACACCCAAAGTGAATCATTATGTTAAGCATAGAGGCGTAAGCGTAGAATCTAAGCGTGTGTATAAGTAATCGTGGATCCTAAGAATAGTTACGCAGAATACTTTGAACGTTGAGAAGTTGATGTCGCTCGTCGGAATCTCTCTTTTCTTTAAATAAAACTGTAAAATTAAACCGAAGTGTTTATTTTAATGCGTTTCGTTCGGGAGTCAATTTCACTATAAAGAATAGTAAGTAGAACTATTTTTATTCACTGTTATAAACATTTTTTTACAAACTTAACACCCTCAAACTTTTTTTATCACTACGCGTATCCAAGTCAAAACAGTGTAAGTGCGCCTGGGCCACACTGGAGAAGTGAAACTTACGTTACATACCTAGTTTGTCTCATAACCAATACACATACATATGCACATACATAAATCTGCTTTTGCTTATATTTTTTTACTTTTTTCTATCTAGATCTCTACCTCTACCCTGTTCGTTCTAATTACATTTATGTTATTCTGTTCTCCTTTATCTTTATTTTTATCGATAGTAACATCCATCAAAATATCGATAAAACAAGCAAGAAAGTCTAAGTTCGGGCGGAGCCGAACATAAAATACCCGGCGCAAGTATCAAATATATGTTTTCCACCTTTCCGAAAGCTACCGCTACATGATAAGCTGGGGTGTATAAATTTTAAGTAAATTAGCGTCCTTAAATTTCGAAATATTGAAATTTCAAGCATTTCTGAAATTTACCGTTATATGAAAAGCGGCCGTAATTTTAGTCCGATTTCAATAATTTTCAACGTTTTGCTTCTATGTGGCAAGCACAATAGCCATACCGAGTTTGGTACAAATTGGGAGAACGGTTACCGAGATACATATATGTGATCATAAGTGGGCGGTGCCACGCCCGTTTTCCAAAATTTTATCATAAACGTATTTCCTAGTAAAGAATTGTTCCAAACATCAATTTTGAATAAATTAGCTTTAATAAATACTTGCGCCGGGTATTTTATGTTCGGCTCTGCCCGAACTTAGACTTTCTTACTTGTTTGTTTTTGTTTTGAGTTGCTACGATTTCTTTCACTTAGTTGCTGGTATTTTTGTGAAAGCATTTAGCAACAACATAATCATTTATGTGGAGTACAATGCGAGTAGAGCGTGTTTTTGCATATGAATTATAAAATTTTTTGCACAACAATATTGC
>NW_016159289.1:0-26468 GCF_001687245.7 Rhagoletis zephyria | reverse complement strand
AAATATATGTTTTCCACCTTTCCGAAAGCTACCGCTACATGATAAGCTGGGGTGTATAAATTTTAAGTAAATTAGCGTCCTTAAATTTCGAAATATTGAAATTTCAAGCATTTCTGAAATTTACCGTTATATGAAAAGCGGCCGTAATTTTAGTCCGATTTCAATAATTTTCAACGTTTTGCTTCTATGTGGCAAGCACAATAGCCATACCGAGTTTGGTACAAATTGGGAGAACGGTTACCGAGATACATATATGTGATCATAAGTGGGCGGTGCCACGCCCGTTTTCCAAAATTTTATCATAAACGTATTTCCTAGTAAAGAATTGTTCCAAACATCAATTTTGAATAAATTAGCTTTAATATTTACTGATTTATTGAAGATTTCGTATTTTTCTAAATTACCGTTATATGGGACGTGGGCGTGGTTATTGTTCGATTTTAAAAATTTTCGGCCATTTGGTATCCTGTACCAAGACCAACAACTGTGCCAAGTTTGAAAGAAATTGGTGCAGCGGTTACCAAGATATACACATGTAACCATAAGTGGGCGTGGCTACGCCCATTTGCCAAAATTTTTTAATATTCTTATTTTTCGTCTAAAACTCATTGTAAGTATCAATTTTGAGTGAATTATCTTCAGTAGTTACTAAAATATCGCAGTTTTCGCATTTCTGAAATTTACCGTTATATTGGAGGTAGGCGTGGTTATTGTCCGATTTCGCCCATTTTCAATACCATCCGTCCTACGCCCAGAAGAAGTCCACGTACTAAGTTTCGTTAAGATATCTCAATTTTTACCCGAGTTATCGTGTGCACAGACGGACGGACGGACGGACGGACAGACAGTAACCGCTTAATCGATTTCTCTTTTCATTCTCATCATTTATGTGCACAAGTGCCCTCGGGTATAAAAAAACCCGATACAAATATCGACACTAAATTCGAACAAAATATCGACATAAAAATCGATAAAAATATCAATAACAAAATCTAAAAAAATATAGATAACAATATCGATAACAAATTCGACAAATATCAATAACAAAATTGATAGATATCGATAACAAAATCGATACGAAAAACGATAAAAATATCGATAACAAAATTTATAAAAATATCGATAACAAAATCGATACAAAATATTAATTTTTGTATTGATAAGTTCCGAGAAAACGGAAAATTTCTTAAATGCCGAAGTAGTACCCAGATTGTGTATCTATCTACATATATATGTATATCCTTTTCTTTATTTGTAATTACCTTTGTATTAATCTTTCTTCCCCTACCTTCATCCTTTCGTTTATCGGTATCCTCATCCCCATCTTTTCTAATATTGTATCTTTATTTTTACCTTAATATTTATTATTTTCTTCATCTACACCTTCACCTTTTCCCTTACATAAGTAAAGTGTTTGAATTTACCTAGGCCTTCCTTTTTGCTTTTAACTTTACGTATCTTTGTTTTTATTTTTACTTTATCCTTTTCTTTATCTATGTACGAACTCACCTTTACTTTCATTCTTGTATTGGTCTTTATCTAAGTCTTATTTTTTTAAATCTTTTATTAGCACCTTTTTGTTAAATGTGTGAAATTTCCGTTGCACCATTTCCGTGTGCAATTTCCGTGGCAAAGGAATGAATGACAATTTGTGACACAGCAATAAATGGGCCGGTTATTTTCGGCCCTTGGTTAATTTAGGCAAAAAGTTACCTACGTACCAAAGTTCAAGCAAATTGGACCATAAATATGATTTTTTGGATTAGACCGCTCCCTGGCTACCTACGCGCCAAATTTCAAGCAAATTGAACCACAAGTAAGATTTTTTAAATAGATCGGTCCCTGGTAAATCTATCAGAAAAAAGTAACCTACATATATGTTAATCCAGGAAATAAGCTACCTATGCGCCAAATTTCAAGGAATTCGCACCTTAAATGAGATTTTTTCGAATAGGTCGGTCCCTGGTCCACCTACCGGAAAAAAAGTAAATCATTTTGGCCTTTAACATGGTGGCTGCTGAAAGCTATTTAGGTACAAAATTTCTTGAAAATCGGACCTGCCGTTCGCGAAATTACTTGTTACAAAAAGGGTGTTCTCTTTATAAAATTAGTATAGATATAGATTTAAATTTTTAAATAGTTGGCAACCCTCTTCAGAATTTTTACTTATAGTTAAGATAGCCTTTTATTCCCTGAATGTGCTGCAATTTTTTCTTGATATATATTTAAGCCCTAAAAGTTCAAGGGGGTTTTTACTTTTTACCTCAAGCGGGGAAGCTGTCCTTCAAAATATTGTTTCAGTCATTCAATTTGAGGCAGTATTATGGAAGATATGACGCTTTATTGACCGGATACAGTGCTTTCAGCTCTTTAAAATACCTTTTTTTTTTAATAAATAACCAAAGTTAAACATCGTGACTATTTTTCGCAGGTACGTGAGTCTCTCCCTTTCAAAATGAGATATCATACAATAAATTTGATAAAATATTAAAGGACATTTCGTTTGGTAACAGAAAAATACCTTTTAGAAATAAGTATACAGATACATACCCTGTCAGGAATTTCGTAGTCGACTATTAAAAAAGCCAACTTTTGGCGAACTTATTACGGCTAAGTTTTAATTGGTTGCAAAGTCATGCAGGGCAGTATTGGCACAGCAAATTTTTCACAATATATTCAACAATTTTTATTCTAATATTTTTACGCTAATTTTGTATAAAAGTGTGGTTTATTCACCAACAAAAACATAAAAATATAATTCCTCAACTTTGTGCAAAACTTGCGAAAATTGAGCAAATTTTCATCAAAATTTTCATCTTTTTAATCAGATTTTGTTGAATTTTTTGAGTATGCAGTTTTGCAGCCCATCGAATTCTTGTAAAAAATGCAAGTTCGGTGTTAGTCAAAAATCGCGTTTTTTGAAATTTTTTTGTTGAGGGTGTTTTGCATTTTTTCCATATAAAATATTTTCGAAAAAAAAATTTTGTATGGAAGAGACTGCGTGAAAAAAATTGCCAAAAATTAACGGTAACTCCTAACTACTTAAAACTTGCACTTTATTATAATGAAATCGATTGGGCTGCAAACTGCATACTCAAAAAAATTCTAAAAAATCTGATTAAAATGTTGAAAATTTTCATGAAAATTTTCTGCATTTTCGCGAGTTTTGCACAAAGTTTAGGAATTATATCTTTATGTTTTTTGTTGTAGAATGAACCATATTTTTATACGAAATTAGCGGAAAAATATGAGAATGAAAATTGTTGCATATATTGTGAAAAATTTGCTGTGCCAATACTTTGTTCCGGCAGTGTATGTATGAATGCATGTAAAATTGTTTCACAATTTTCACTTTCGAATAAAGACTTGTGCTCAAAAACAAGAAGTTAAAAACAATTTTGTACATTTATTGTCATTGTGTTTTTTACTGAAAGCGAGAAAACATGGAGTGCAATGGGGTATAGTCATTGCGCTGGCTATGCAGTTACAGTTGCATGGCAATACTCAATCCCGACTCTTGCGTCCTCGTTCGCGCACTCTGGGTAACGTGAGCAACCCATGTGCGAGATGCGGTAACCAATCCTTGTGGAGCCTTGGGTCACGGCAGAAAGAGAGGGAGCTTCGGTGGGGCCACTCTGACTTATTCGGTTTAAGGGCTCACTGAAGTCTGCAGCGTCTGTTCACCAGTAGGTGCGGCTGCAAGCGGGTGTCTGCTTGGAGCAAGCGGCTCGCTATATAAACGTGTATTTGGTTGCGAAACCACCCCCGTCCCAGCAATGGGTTGTGCGCTGGGCTTGGGACCCGCCACGTAAAAACCACTTCCAGTGAAGAAGCAAGGCAAAGCCTCGGATGAGACCCCCCCTTATGATGACGACCACGGCAAACGTTTAAAGGACTACGATTTGAGGGCATGCACCTGGAATGTCCGGACCCTTAATGGGGAAGGTGCCTCTGCCCGGCTGGTTGATGTCCTCGTAAGGACAAAAGCTGACATCACCGCCATCCAAGAAATGCGTTGGACGGGGCAAGGCAAACAATGTCTGGGGCCTTGCGACGTCTACTACAGCTGCCATGTAAAGGAGCGCAAATTCGGAGTTGGATTTGTGGTGGGAGAGAGACTCCGTCGCCGAGTACTGTCGTTCACCCCGGTGGACGAGCGTCTAGCCACAATCCGCATCAAAGCGAGATTCTTCAACATCTCGCTCATCTGCGCCCATGCCCCGACGGAAGAGAAGGATGAGGCATCCAAGGATCTCTTCTATGAGCGCTTGGAGCGCACGTACGAGCGCTGCCCCCGTCATGATATCAAAATCGTGCTTGGCGACTTCAATGCCAGGGTGGGCAAGGAAGGGATCTTTGGAACCACCGTCGGAAAATTCAGCCTCCACGACGAAACGTCCGACAACGGATTGAGGCTGATCGACTTCGCCGGGGCCCGAAACATGGTAGTATGCAGTACTAGGTTCAAGCATAAAAAGATCCATCAAGCTACCTGGCTGTCTCCGGATCGAAAAACGAGAAACCAAATCGATCATGTTGTGATAGACGGAAGGCACGCTTCCAGTGTTTTAGACGTACGCACACTCCGAGGCCCAAACATCGACTCGGACCACTATCTTGTTGCAGCCAAGATACGCACCCGCCTCTGTGCAGCAAAAAATGTGCGCCCAAATATGCAAGGAAAGCTTAACGTCGAAAAGCTGCAATCACAACAGACAGCCAGCGCTTTCGCTACTCGACTCTCACACCTGCTCTCAGAGAGCACTCTTCAACAAACCGACATATGCGAGCAGTGGAACCACATTTCCCGCTCATTAAGTACCGCCGCCGAAGAAGTAGTCGGATTTCAGCGAGCCCGAAAGAACAACTGGTACGATGAGGAGTGTCAGGAAGCTGCAGAGAAAAAAGATGCCGCCTACAGGGCCACGCTGCGATCGGGCGCAACGCGCGCTATGTGGGACCGCTATAGGGATCTGAAGAGGGAAGCGAGACGTATTTGCCGCAATAAGAAGAGAGAGGCCGAAATACGTGAGTGCGAAGAGCTTGAAATGCTGGCCGACAGGAAGAATGCCCGAAAATTTTACCAGAGAGTTAGGCGACTTACGGAAGGTTTAAAGACCGGGGCGCACTCCTGTAAGAACAATAATGGCGACCTAGTAACTGATGTCCAGAGCGTACTTAAATTATGGAGGGAACACTTTTCCGCCCTACTAAATGGTAGCAGCACGGAAAGTTGTGGAGAAGAAGAACCCGAGCCCGCAGTCGATGATGACGGAGTCGACGTTCCACCGCCTGACTATGACGAGGTACGTATAGCAATAACGCGGCTGAAAAACAACAAAGCCGCTGGAGCTGACAGCCTGCCAGCTGAGCTATTCAAGTACGGCGGCGAGGAGTTGATAAGGTGCATGCATCAACTCTTGTGCAGAATATGGTCAGATGAACGCATGCCCGACGACTGGAATTTAAGTGTGCTCTGCCCAATCCACAAGAAAGGTGACCCCGCCATTCGCGCCAACTACCGCGGGATCAGCCTTCTAAGCATAGGTTACAAGGTCTTATCGAGCGTATTGTGTGAAAGACTGAAGCCCACCGTCAATGAACTGATTGGGCCTTATCAGTGTGGCTTTAGACCTGGCAAATCCACCATAGACCAGGTATTCACAATACGCCAAATCTTGGAAAAGACCCGCGAGAAAAGGATCGACACTCACCACCTATTTGTCGACTTTAAAGCCGCTTTTGACAGCACTAAAAGGAGTTGCCTATACGCCGCTATGTCTGAATTTGGCATCCCCTCAAAACTCATACGGCTGTGTAAAATGACGTTGAGCAATACCACCAGCTCCGTCAGAATTGGAAAAGACCTCTCCGAGCCGTTCGCCACAAAACGGGGTTTCAGACAGGGCGACTCCCTTTCATGTGACTTCTTTAATCTGATGTTGGAGAAGATAATAAGAGCTGCAGAACTGAACCTCTCAGGAACAATTTACTACAAGAGCGTGCAATTGCTGGCTTATGCCGATGACATCGACATCATCGGTAACAAAAACCGCGAAGTCTGTTCTGCCTTTTCCAAGTTGGATAGGGAAGCAAAGCGCATGGGTCTGGTGGTAAACGAGGACAAGACGAAGTATCTCCTGTCATCAAACAAACAGTCAGCACATTCGCGCCTTGGCACCCACGTCACTGTTGACAGTTACAATTTCGAGAAAGTAGAGAATTTCGTTTACTTGGGAACCAGCATTAACACCGATAATAATGTCAGCATTGAAATCCAACGTAGAATCACTCTTGCCAACAAGTGCTACTTTGGACTGAGTAGGCAATTCAGGAGTAAAGTCCTCTCTCGACGTACGAAAACCACGCTCTATAAGTCACTCATCATGCCCGTGCTGGTATATGGCGCAGAAGCATGGACAATGACAACATCCGATGAGGCGGCTCTTGGAGTGTTTGAGAGAAAGATTTTGCGGAAGATTTACGGGCCTTTACGCGTTGGCGACGGCGAGTACCGCAGACGATGGAACGATGAGCTGTATGAGCTTTACAACGATATGGACATAGTGCAGCGAATTAAAATACAGCGGCTCCGCTGGCTTGGTCATGTCGTTCGAATGGACACCGACGCTCCAGCTCTGAAAGTATTCAACTCGGAACCCGGTGGTAGCAGAGGAAGAGGGAGGCCCCCACTGCGATGGAAAGATCAGGTGGAGAAGGACTTGGCTTCACTTGGCATTTCCAATTGGCGTCAGTTGGCACAGAGGAGAAACGACTGGCGTGCTTTGCTGAACTCGGCCAAAATCGCTTAGACGGTTACAGCGCCAAAAAAGAAGAAGAAGAAGAGAAAACATGGATTTAGTTTATTTTATTTACAATAATATAGCCGAAAATATACATACATATCGTCGTTTAAAGTGCAAAACCGCGTATCAACAAAATGCAAAACCGCGTATGTGAAGTTGTAGAAATTATTTTCTAGAGCGTAAAAACACTCATATTTCAAATTGGTTCTCTCTTTTATAAAGCAGTCACATTTCTGGATAGTATATTTCAGGACGAGTGGATAAGGATTGAGCCAAGAGCTTGTGTGACCTCGTCTTCTCTATAGTGTCTTGCGTCTTCTTTGCTGAGAAATGGCCTTACTTATGCGCCGCTCGGATGATATCTTCGTCCATAGCCGACAGCATAACTACGAGCTCCTTGATGGGATCTTTGTAGATGATGTCGTGCTTGACGTAAAAGTCGTCGAAACTGTATTTCTCCAACACTTTTCGCGCAGCTCGAATCCAGTCATCCTGCTTCCCTGCTTCAGACGGTGGCGTAGCGAATCCTCCAAGATCAGGCACGAGGCTCGGCTAAGGGCGTCTGCGTGCCGCTGCGGTGCTCGATCTCGTAGTCGAAATCCTGAAGAAACATCGCCCATCGGGATACTCGCAGAGGAACATCTCGCTTCTTCATCGTCAACGTGAAGGCATTGCAATCGGTGACGGTCTTGAACTTGACTCCCATGAGGTACACTCGCCACTTCTTTAGCGCCTCTACGACTGCTAAGACCCCGAGCTCGTACGAATGCAGCTTTTCCTCGGACGGTTTCGTTTTCCGGCTCATATACTGGAATGGGTGAAGCTCTTGATCGTCGAAGTCTTTCTGCAATAAGATCGCACCATAACCATTCATGCTGGCATCAGTATGCACCATGATTTAATAACACAAGGTTATGTAATTTGTGACAGCTCAAATTTGACACTCCCTTATCTAGATTTGTATTTTGGAAGTAGGAGAAAGGGGAAGAGTGTGATCGTCTTTTGCGAAAACGGTAGTAGAAAGGTACTAAAAATAGTGCGCAAAGTAAACAATTAGAAGTAAAATGTGTATTATTAATTCTATGCGAATTTGCAATATATTTGGTGTTTTAATGGAAATACTAAACAATACGTAAAAATATGGATTTTTAATTTAATTTACTCGTCATTTCATGGAACAAATCTAGAATAAATACCCACCGTTCAGCTATGCAAAACAGAAAGTGCAGATCATTAGAACTTTTTACGCTCATTTCAACCATGCGAAAATTATTTAGCGCAAGTTAAATATAAAGACATTTTACAAGGTTAAAATTAAATTTTTTGATTGTTTTAAATATTAATCTTATGAATATAATGTCAACAGAGTAGGATGTGCTTTTGCGTGCTCCTAAATAATTGCATTTATCTTCGGAAATACTGAAATTTGCCAAAAGTCGCTGCTTTAACGGTGTACGTGGGTGCTGTGTGTTTCTTTTGCCGATACCTGTGCAATAAATTACCTGTCCTGTGTTACCGCCCGCTGTAGGTGATAGTTAAATAAGCAGAATAGCAAAATAGCAACAATGTCGGTAACGCGCAAAAATTCAACAAGAAAACCTGCATCCCCCTCTAAAACTCCTCTCACACCCGCATCAGCTGTATACGACAGAATGGAGAAGAAATTTGAAGAACAGAGAGACGAAATCGTAAAATAGTTGACTGCAGTAATGATGGCATCAGAAGAGAGGGTAATGCAGAAGATTGGTGAGCTGGCTGCTGAAGCGGCAAACTTGAAACTAACAATAGCAGCAATCGAGAAAAGAGTGACTGCAGTAGAGAACGCGTGCGCTGATGTTCTCACTCTTCGTAGTGAGTTGATTGCTACTCAGGCTCAGCTAAGTACTCTTGAAGGCAGCGCTGTTTCAACAGACCTGATAATCAACGGAATACCTCAAACAGCGGGTGAGTGTTTGCCTGAACTCTTTTCGAAGATTTGCAGTGCGGCTCAGCATAAACCTCCACCTTTGCGTGATGCTTTTCGGCTGCGGAATGCAAAAACTAATGGACAAAAAAATAGTAGTGTTTGTCCAATTGTTGTTAAGCTGTTCTCTGCGCCTGATCGTAATCAGCTCTTAAAATCTGTTGCTGTGTTCTGCAAGAGTAGAAAGAGATCTCTTGCGCTCTCTGACATTGAGTTGCCGGGTTACGGTTCTGTCTTTGTGCATGAAAGTCTACCAAAAAAGCTGCGTGAAGTGATGACATTTGCCTCTGAGCTCAGGCGGAAGAAGCAGTTAGCGTCGGCGTTCTCCTTACGCGGGAAAGTTTTTGTGAGGCTTAAGGCAGGTGAAGAGGCTAAATTGGTGAGCAGCAAAGCTGAAGTGAATGCTCTTATCGGCAGTAGAGCGCAGAAATAGTAGCACTAAGTTTATATATGTTTGTCTGGAAATTTGTTCTTTATGCTATATTTAAGTTATTGGAGTCATTTAGTTATGTATTTTTTTCTTTCTCTTTGCGGCCAATTCTCTTAAGTAGTTATTTGTTTACCTTTTTGTTTCTATGTCTCAGGCTATTTTTCTTGACTTATTGTTATTTTCATTTGTTCTCATTTTTCCTTTTTTTCTTGTTTAATTTAACTTATTGCAATCACATCTTTTACATGCATCTGTGTTTCTGTTATGTTTTTCATGTGTTTAATGCCATTTTTAGTTGTTCCTTCAACTGCTCAGTGTGATGGATTTAAAGCCCTCTAGGAAATCCGCCTTCAGCATTAATGAAAACCAAAAGGTATTATTAGGTATTTTGTGCAAGCAATATAAAGGTCTTAAAGTAGTGCATTTTAATGCGCGGAGCCTGAACAGCGAAAAACTGGATTATGTTAGGGATATATTTAGTGAATCGGATATAGATGTCATTTGCGTCTCAGAAACTTGGTTTAATACTGATGTTTCTGATTTTTACTATAGTATACCAAACTACAGTCTTACTCGTGTTGATCGAACAACAAAAAAAGGGGGAGGGGTTGCAATCTATTGTAAATCCACCCTGAAAATCAGTGTTTTAGCAACATCAAAAAACACTGATACAGAATTCATTATTGCCGAAATTTCAGACAATGTAACAAAAATACTAGTGTCCTGTGTATACAACCCTCATAGATGTTGCATGTTAGATTCGTTTTTTGTTGAGGTGTCTTTGTTTATTATTGAGTATGAGCGTTTTGTTATATGTGGTGACTTCAATGTCAATTTGCTTATGAATGACTCATATGCCAATAAACTACTGGATCATGTGTCTGCTGCAGGTCTTGCTGTAGTTAACAAATTCATACCAACAAGATTTGCGCACAATTCATGTCCTAGTTTGTTAGACCTCATTATCACGTCAAGCCGCGACCATATTCTTAAATTTGACCAAATAAATTTTATCTCCGACCACGACCTAATATTTTGTGCACTAGATGTAACGTTTAATTGTACTGCTGATAGTGTTACTTCTATGTATCGTGATTTTAAGTCTGTAAATGTTAATGACCTGACTGATGATCTGTTAAATGTTGACTGGGATGCATGTTGGTTTGTTGAGTCGGTAGATGCCAAACTTGACTTTTTAAATAAAACTATGTCTGAATTATTTGATGTCCATGTTCCTCTTCGTACTGTACGCGTATTGAATAGCTCTTGTCCGTGGTATAATAGTAATGTCAGATCAGCTATAAAAGCTCGTAATAGATTATATGCGAAATGGAAAAGAACCAACAGGGACTTCGCTTGGTCGCAATACAAACTAGCCCGAAATAAAGCTAGCACCATTGCAAGACAAGCGAAACGGTTGTATTGTAACTCCAAGTTGAACCCATCACTACCATCAAAAGACTTATGGCGCAATTTGGGAAACCTTAATGTGCATGGAAAACATAAAACTGAGTGTAAAATTGACCCTAACATTCTAAATGAATATTTTATTGGTGCCTGCAAAAGCGGCGACAGTTCTCTAACTCAAAACTTCAGTAGCCATTTTGCACTGAGAGAAAAGTTTCAATTTAATGGAGTTACAGAAGCAGAAGTTATGAAGTCAATTATGAGCGTCAAGTCTAATGCTATTGGTGAGGATGGTATATGTATCCTTGAAGTTTGTGAAACTTGTGCTGCCATTCATTCTACGAACTCTCACACATATAATCAATCACTGCTTCACAACTTCGTGTTTTCCAACGGAGTGGAAAAAAGCTGTGATTATTCCTGTCGCTAAAAAGAATACCGCCTCTGAACCTAGTGACTACAGGCCAATAAGCATTTTGCCAGTATTCTCAAAAGTGTGGGATTCTTTGATGGCAGAGCAAATTTCATCATTCGTTCAAGAAAATAATCTTTTATCTCCGTTGGATTTAGACCAAAGCATAGCTGCTCTACAGCTATGTTAAAAATACTTGACGACATAAGAATACAGTTTGACAAAGGTGATTTAACTCTTCTCTGCCTTCTTGATTTTACTAAGGCGTTTGATTTAGTAAATCATGACCTGCTTTGTACAAAGCTTAAATATTACTTTGGATTATCCGATAGCTCTGTTAAACTCATGACCAGCTACCTTGAGGGAAGAAGTCAAAAGGTGATGTGCCAATCTGCGTCATCAAAATCCTGTATTGTTGCCTCCAGTGTGCCGCAAGGCTCCGTGCTTGGTCCCCTTTTGTTTAGTCTTTTTGTCAATGATGTATTTTCTGTTTGTCAGTATGTTAATGTCCATGCCTATGCTGACGACATTCAATTGTATTTGTCTAGCCGTGTCGGTCTTGTTGAAGATTTGTGTTATAAAATAAATAGTGACTTGTCTGCAATATCGCAATGGTCCCGTGATAATTGTCTTTGCGTAAATGCTGCGAAGTCATATGTGTTACCCATTAGTAACAATGTTGTACATGTTGAGGATATTCCAAAAATGTTTGTTGGTAATAGTGTCCTTACGTTTACTGACAAAGTTAGAAACTTAGGCTTCGTTGTTAACTCTATGTTGAGCTGCTCTGACCATATTAATAAAGTTGTTAGTAATGTGTATTTTGTTTTACGTAGATTGAGAATGTCAGCTTCGTTCACGCCTTTAGAGACTAGGAGAAAACTAGCAATTCAACCCATTGTACCACACATTACGTACTCTGAGCTTGTGTATAGTAAACTTGATTCTACTTCATATCACAAAATTGATGTTGCGTTCAATAATGTTACGCGTTACGTTTATGGCCTCAAAAGATATGACCACATCTCTTTCTGGAAAAACAAAATTCTTGGATGCAGCATTTTTGAATATCTTTCGGCCAGAAACTGTATATATATTTACAAGCTCATACAATTCAAAGCACCGAAATATCTTCACGAGAAGTTAGAATTACCTAAGTCTTGTAGGCATCAAAATCTGATTATCCCTAAATTTTCCTATTTGCCCTTATCTCGGCTATTTTTTGTTAATTCTGTGAGGCTGTGGATTCCATTCCTGATACTATCAAAGCTGCGTTGAATAGGAGCAACTATAAGAAAGTAATACACAAGTATTTCACCTCTGTGTGATAAATGCGATTGCAATTTAACAGTTCTCTTTTCTTTATTTATTTCTCCATCTTTTTTTTTTTTTTGCTTTGTGTTTTTCTTTTTGGGTTTCCTAACTGCAATGAGTGACTATTAAATGACTACTATTTAATTTTACTTTTATTTAATTTTTATTTTTTTTATTTTATTTTTAAATTTAAGATAACTGTTTGTATTTAAATTTATTGCTATTATATTTTTACGTCAGATTTAATATAAGTCTGTATCAGACGATTTTGCGTTTTAATTTTGTAATTGAAAGCTGTTGATGTACTACAAAAGACTGAGTCTTACAGGTACAACCTCATTTCTTAAATAAATAAATAAATAAATAAAATGAACGACATAACCGATTAAAAAACTAACAACGTCACCATAAAGATAATCAATTTATCTTTCAGCTGATATACATAATTGAAATTACTTTTTCTATATTTAAATCAAAACCACTAGAAAACGAACAAATGTTATTTTTTCATGAAATAACATGTTTTGAAAAAACAGTGCATGATTAATGGTAAAGAAATTTATATTATTTAGAAAGTACACGTTATTATCTTTAATGCGGTATACATATTTTATCATGATCTACTTTTGGGTTTTAAGAATTAAGTGATAATAAAAAATTTATCTGTATATGTATCTTCTTTATTTTTTACCTGTGCCAAATAATTTAATATCGTTGAAATCAGGGTAAAAAGTTCTATAAATCGGCATTTTTGGTTATTTTATAGCTAAAAGCTCGCTATTCTAGACTTGTTCCAGAAAATTACGCAAACGCAGGTGATGCCAACGAATATTTAGTATGAAGAATTTTTGGTTTTACTACAAATATAACTACAAACTGTAGAGTGAGCAACATTCTGCACAAGTATAGGAGCCGATTTTATGTGTGGGAGCGAGAAGACTGTTTTATTATAAAACCTTTCTATTATTGAATCATAGGTATGCACCTCGGTCACCGCCTTGGGGTTATACAGCTTCAAGACTGGCTGCTATTTGTTCATCCTGGAGCACATACTTCGAGTCTTTCCTGAGTAGATCGGACAGTGGTTTGGCGATGACAGGGTAGTTCTCGCCAAATCTACGGAAGTGGGACGTAAGCCCTAAAAATCTTTGTAGAGACTTCCTATAGTTGGGTAGATGGCTGTACGCTATTGTCGGTAAGGATATACCCCAGAAAATCTACTTTCTTCCACAAAAACTGTTACTTGCTCCACTTAACGTTTAGGCCATTCGCCTCTGCAACCTTCAACACCAGCTCCAGCTTCTGGATGCCCTCGACTTCATCCTTGGCGGGAATAACCAAGTCGTCCATGTATGCTACAACACAGACACGAACCTCGAGAAAACTGCCGGTGAATACAATATGCCGAATGGTAGGTACAAAAACTCGAATTGTCCGTTGTTTCTCACGAAGGACGTGTACCTCCTCGGGTCTGCTTCCACCGGAACGTGGAAAAATCCATTTAGGAGGTCGAGCGTGGAAAAAACGTTGGCTCCCAGCAGCTGTTCGATAACGTCATCGATCATCGGCATTGGGAAATTATCGCGAACGTTTTTTTCATTTAAACGCCTGTAATCGCAACAGAGGCGTTTGCCCCCATATTTCTTGGCTACGAGAACGACCGGTGATGCGTAGTTTGAATTGCTCGGCTGTATATTGCCCTCTTTCAACCATGCTGCTACCTGGTCCTCAACTATTTAACGATCCGTATAGGACAAATGCCTTGGTCGTTCAAATACTGGAACATCGTCCGTCAACAGGATCTTCATCTCCACCGGTGATACGGTGTTCTTGGTTGCCTTGTAGACTGCTATCAAACACCGTTCCCTGTCTGCTCGCTTCTTACTTAGATGAAGGAGATCCACCTCGTATTCTGCCTCCTGTTTAGTTCCTGCCGCCACATACATGTTTCAAAACGCCGCTTGTAGCTCGCTGATGTGACTCGAAGGTCTCCCTTTGCGAAACTTCACACATTCCGCACCCCGCTCGTATACATTTGCCTTGCCTGGGGTCGCATGCTCCCGTGGTGATCTGACTGTCTGACCACACTTCCCCGCGTTCGAACCGTGTCCACTGACACCACCTCACATCTCGTCATGCCCATACTCAACTCTAGCCGCGTCTTCCTGTCTAGCACCCTCTCGGAGTCTCCTATCTGCGTCCTTGATAGCTTTGCAGACGAAGTCAAAATCCTCGATGATCGAGTCTCCAAGACCCTCCTTCACCTGACTACTGGCCACAACCTCACGCGCCACTGCACCTTCGCATGGATCTGCTCCGCCTCGTCCTGCCCCAGCACAATTGCCGGCTACTGTCTTGCGCTCGGTGTATCCTCGCGCCCGCTGGGCTCTGTCGCCTTACTCTTAAACACGGCGCCGTCTTCGCTCGCGATGAGATCGACTTGCTTCAAGATGTCATTTCCAATCAGAGTGGAGTAGCTGAGATCTTGCTCCTTCGTTACATGGGTAAACTAAAACAGCCGATTGTGGTCAGCGCGCTGTTCCCTTTGCCCACCAATATACCCTTCTCTTCTCTTAACTCGACACCGAGGCCTAGCATCACCAACGTGTCGTTACGCATTTACGAAAGGACCCCGTGTCAATCAATGCCGAGACTGTTCGGTTAGCTAACTCAAAAAAGATATCTTTAAAAATCAGACCGATTTTATTCACCGCCATCATGTTAGCGGCGCTCTCTCCCTTCACCCCGTTCCCCGCATTTTTGCATTCGTTGGCGCGGTGCCCTCTGTTACCATACTTGAAACAAGTAACACCCTTACGCGGACCGTTCCGAGCCAAATGTGAACTGTTGCCACAGTTGAAACAAACAGCGCCTTTGCGGGGACAGTTCCGCGCTAGATGTGAGCCATCACCACAGTGGAAACAACGCATGCTAATCGCGCCGCTACCCGTGGGAACTCTGGTCAAAGATGTAGGTTGCATTTGACTCGCGTTTGAAGACGGAGGTTTATTTGCGCGTACTTTCTCGAAGATCTTGATTTGGTTCTTCAGCTCCTTGATGTTTCTCGCCTGATACAAGTTGCTCTTGTTTTTCTTGCTGTCTGGGATTCCTTCGATGAAGTATTCCATCAGACTGGTATCGTCCAGGTTAATTGGTTGGCCGATCTCCAGTATCGCGTACAACTATTCGCGGAGATCTTCGCCCGGACGCTGACAGCGATTGCGGAGGGTGCGGTGTACCTCGACTACAGAAACGCGAACTCCAAACTCGGAACGCAGTGCTGATTTTAGCGAATCCCAACTGCTAATTCCGTTCTGGTTTCTTAAGAAAAGTTTTGCTGCGCCCGTTAATAGCTGCTTAGCGTAGATTAATCTTTGTAGGTCACTCCACTGCACCGCCGTCACGTTGTCCTTGAAGTCACTTCACGAAGGTGGGTTGACCAAAACCGCTGAACTTCAAAAGCGAGTCTTCTATATCGCGTGAACGTTGGGCGATTAGCCCGGGTTTCTGGAACGCTTCGACCGCTCGGCGCGTCGTTAAAATCGCTACCGTCGTCATCACTAGCGTTCAGGCCGAAGTGCTCGAGGAGTCTGTCTCGTAACGTCGGTTTACGTCCACTAGTGTCAAGCCCCAACCCTTCCAGTTTTTCCCTCAGTCCTTCTACAGTCAATGCTAAAATTTCGTCGCGGTCCATGTCTACATAGTTTCAAAATTACTGGTTACAATGTAAAATTTAAATTGATGTAATATTATAAAAATATGTATAGTATACTGAACGATTTGCGAAATAACAAATGTATTTAAATTACATGAAATTGCTTTGCTCAAAACAAACAACAAACTTATTGACTTAGCTGAGCTACGTATGGTTCTTCTCCCTCGCCGCTGTCAAATTACTCGCTGTACTTCGCTTGTTAACGTCCCTCGTTGACAGTGCTACCTGGCTCTGGTGCCGTTTCGCTGCCGTGTTAAACGCCGCTATGTTCGTGGCTTCGATGCGTGCGTTTGATGCACCCGTCCCTCGTTGACGATGCTACCTGGCTCTGGCACCGTTTCACTGTCGCATTAAACGCCGCCCGATGTGTGCGTTCGTCGCTGGACTGCGCGCACCGCATTTTTGCTGTTGCGCACTGTTCACTACCGCGCACGCTTGCCGCTGCGCGCACTTCACTGCTGCTCGTACTTTGTTCCTGCGCACACTTCACTGCCACGCGCGCTTTACTGTTTAACGGGCTTAGCGGTACCCTCGATTGCTCCTACAGCTTGATGGCTGTACCTGGAGCAATACGCAATATAGTAACTGTATCTTGGGTAACGGACCTAACGGTCTGCTGAATGGCGTGGTACAGTTTTGCTATACACGCGTCGAAAAGGGAGATTTTTATGGCTGAAATCGCCCCACAGTCACACACGGTCGAATTCTGCTCAAACGCGTCGCACACACAGGTTGCCTGCAGGCGTTTTCTATAACACCGGTTTTTTATTACAGTTCAATTTTAGAACGCACTATGTATGTACTCGTTGGTTTGTCCCAGTTGAAATTTTTCACGCAACCAAACTTAACCGTTACTTCGCGAGTAGCGATTTGTGTGACGTGGTTAACTCAAATTGCCGTTACTTTTTCCAGCTATAATTTTCGCAAAATGTTTTCAACTTGTGGTGTGAAATTATTAAAAGTTTTAATTTTCGGCACTGGCTAGCCTATCGCGCACGCACCCACAAGAAACATACATACATATGTATGCACACGCACAAACATTTTCGCAAAACACACAGTTCTTCCACATTCACGGAGTGGATTTCATGCAACTTCACGACACCACTTTGTAGTAAAAAAGTTTTTTAAATTGTTAGTTTCAGCCTTTATTACACGCACAAATATACATATATAACTTTACACACAATTATTTGCGAGAATCAATATTTCGCGAACTACGCTTGAAGGCGGTTGATTTTACAATGATCATTCTGTCCGGTTGTTCGTCTTGTCGAAGTCTAGCTTGGGGTGTGTTCAGTGCCGTCCGACCGCTCATTCTGAGTCCTGTACGCATGGTTGCATTTCTCAGCAATGAAGTGTCTGTCAGGTCAGTTCTAGTACTAAGTCATTCCAATCCTACATGTATGTATATATGTTTCCTATGTATGTATCTATGTTAATAGCACATATTTAGGGGTCTTAATACATGCTAACTAAATAGTTATCAACGTTTAAAGGACCACGAATTGAGGGCATACACCTGGAATGTCCGGACCCTTAATGGTGAAGGTGCCTCTGCCCGTCTGGTTGATGTACTCGTAAGGACANGAGAAACCAAATCGATAATGTTGTGATAGACGGAAGGCACGCTTCCAGTATTTTAGACGAACGCACACTCCGGGGCCCAAACATCGACTTGGACCACTATCCTGCTGCAGCCAAGATGCGCACCCGCCTCTGCGCAGGAAAAATTGTGCCCCCGAATATGCAAGGAAAACTTAACGTCGTAAAGCTGCACTCACAATAGACAGCCAGCGCTTTCGCTACTCGACTCTCACACCTGCTCTCAGAGAGCACTCTTCAACAAACCGACATATGCGAGCAATGGAACCACACTTCCCGCTCATTAAGCATCGCCGCCGAAGAAGTAGTCGGATTTCAGCGAGCCCGAAAGAACAACTGGTACGATGAGGAGTGTCAGGAAGCTGCAGAGAAAAAAGATGCCGCCTACAGGGTCACCCTGCGATCATGCGCAACTCGCGCTATGTGGGACTGCTATAGGGATCTGAAGAGGGAAGCGAGACCTATTTGCCGCAATAAGAAGTGAGAGGCCGAAATACGTGAATGCGAAGGNCGGGGCGCACTCCTGTAAGAACAATAATGGCGACCTAGTAACTGATGTCCAGAGCGTACTTAAATTATGGAGGGAACACTTTTCCGCCCTACTAAATGGCAGCAGCACAGAAAGTTGTGGAGAAGAAGAACCCGAGCCCGCAGTCGATGATGACGGAGTCGACGTTCCACCGCCTGACTATGACGAGGTACGTATAGCAATAACGCGGCTGAAAAACAACAAAGCTGCTGGAGCTGACAGCCTGCCTTCTGAGCTATTCAAGTACGGCGGCAAGGAGTTGATAAGGTGCATGCATCAACTCTTGTGCAGAATATGGTCCGATTAACGCATGCCCGACGACTGGCATTTAAGTGTGCTCTGCCCAATCGAAAAGAAAGAGGACCCCGTCATTCGCACCAACTACCGCGGAATCAGCCTTCTAAGCATAGGTTAAAAGGTCTTATCGAGCGTATTGTGTGAAAGACTGAAGACCACCGTCAATGAACTGATTGGCACTTATCAGTGTGGCTTTAGACCTGGCAAATACACCATAGACCAGGTAATCACAATACGCCAAATCTTGGAGAAGACCCACGAGAAAAGGATCGACACTCACAACCTATTTGTCGACTTTAAAGCCGCTTTTGAAAGCAGTAAAAGGAGTTGCCTTGGAGGATGGTTCCGTGCGCAGAAGTGGAAAACTTTTGACTG
Source organism: Rhagoletis zephyria (assembly GCF_001687245.7). NCBI lineage: Eukaryota > Metazoa > Arthropoda > Insecta > Diptera > Tephritidae > Rhagoletis > Rhagoletis zephyria. Next base: position 7,615 of record NW_016159289.1, on the reverse strand, counting down.
CCATTCACCTGGGAGTGGCCAGAAGCGATTCTTGTGCATACGGTTCAAATCGCAGCTCACAACGTCCGGATATTTATATCCACGTATCCTCTGGGTAGCAACCAAACACCCGTTTGGGAGCGAGCTAAAGTGAGAAGGCGTAAAACTTCGCGTGCGCTGGGTTTGGGTCCCGCCACGTTAAAACCCCGCCCAATGAAAAGAAGCAAACAGCCTCGGATGAGACCCCCTTTTTCTGATGACGACCACGGCAAACGTATAAAGGACTATGATTTAAGGGTATGCACCTGGAATATCCGGACCCTTAATGGGGAAGGTGCCTCTGCCCGGCTGGTTGATGTCCTCGGGAAGACAAAGGCTGACATCACCGCCATCCAAGAAATGCGATGGACGGGGCAAGGTAAAGTAAGCGTGAAGCCTTGCGACGTCTACTACAGTTGCCACGTAAAGGAGCGCAAATTCGGTGTTGGATTCGTGGTAGGAGAGAGACTCCGTCGCCGAGTACTGGCGTTCACCCCGGTGGACGAACGTCTAGCCACAATCCGCATCAAAGCTAGATTTTTCAACATCTCGCTCATCTGCGCCCATGCCCCGACGGAAGAGAAGGATGAGGCGTCCAAGGATCTCTTCTATGAGCGCTTGGAACGTACATATGAGCGCTGCCCCCGACACGATGTCAAAATCGTGCTTGGCGATTTTAATGCCAAGGTGGGCAAGGAAGGGATCTTTGGCGCCACTGTCGGAAAATTCAGCCTCCACGACGAAACGTCCGATAACGGACTGAGGCTGATCGACTTCGCCGGGGCCCGAAATATGGTAATATGTAGTACTAGGTTCCAGCATAAGAACATCCACCAAGCTACATGGCTGTCTCCAGATCGAAAAACGAGAAACCAAATCGATCATGTTGTGATAGACGGAAGGCATGCTTCAAGCGTTTTGGACGTACGTACACTCCGAGGGCCAAACATCGACTCGGACCACTATCTTGTTGTAGCCAAGATACGCACCCGCCTCTGTGCAGCAAAAAATGTGCGCCCAACAATGCAAGGAAAGCTTAACGTCGAAAAGCTGCAATCACAACAGACGGCCAATTTATTCGCCACTCGACTCACACACCTGCTCTCTGAGAGCACTCTTCAACAATCCGACGTACGCGAGCAGTGGAACCACATTTCCCGATCATTAAGTACCGCCGCCGAAGAAGTAGTTGGATTTCAGCGAGCCCGAAAGAACAACTGGTACGATGAGGAATGTCAAGAAGCCGCAGAGAAAAAAGATGCCGCCTACAGGGCCACGCTGCGATCGGGCGCAACGCGAGCCATGTGGGACCGTTATAGGGAACTGAAGAAGGAAGCGAGACGTATTTGCCGCAATAAGAAGAGAGAGGCCGAAATACGTGAGTGCGAAGAGCTTGAGATGCTGGCCGACAGGAAGAACGCCCGAAAATTCTACCAGAGGGTTAGGCGACTTACGGAAGGTTTCAAGACCGGGGCGAACTCCTGTAAGAACAACAATGGCGACCTAGTGACCGATGTCCAGAATATACTTAAATTGTGGAGGGAACACTTTTATAACCTACTGAATGGTAGCAGCGCTGAAAGTAGTGAGGAAGACGAACCCGAGTCCCCAGTCGATGATGATGGAGTAGCTGTCCCACCGCCTGACTATGACGAGGTACGAATAGCGATTACGCGGCTGAAAAACAACAAAGCTGCTGGAGCTGACGGCCTGCCAGCCGAGCTATTCAAGTACGGCGGCGAGGAGCTGATGAGGTGCATGCATCAGCTCGTATGCAGAATATGGTCAGATGAACGCATGCCCGACGACTGGAATTTAAGTGTGCTCTGCCCAATCCACAAGAAAGGCGACCCCGCCATACGCGCCAACTACCGCGGAATTAGCCTTCTAAGCATAGGTTACAAGGTCTTATCGAGCGTATTGTGCGAAAGACTGAAGCCCACCGTCAACGAGCTGATTGGACCTTATCAGTGTGGCTTTAGGCCTGGAAAATCCACCATAGATCAGGTATTCACAATACGCCAAATCTTGGAAAAGACCCGCGAGAATAGGATCGACACACACCATCTATTTGTCGATTTCAAAGCCGCTTTCGACAGCACGAAGAGAAGTTGCCTTTATGCCGCGATGTCTGAATTTGGTATCCCCGCGAAACTAATACGGCTGTGTAAAATGACGTTGAGCAATACCACCAGCTCCGTCAGAATAGGGAAGGACCTCTCCGAGCCGTTTGATACCAAACGAGGTTTCAGACAAGGGGACCCCCTTTCGTGTGATTTCTTTAATCTTATGTTGGAGAAGATAATAAGAGCCGCAGAACTGAACCGCTCAGGCACAATACTTTATAAGAGCGTACAATTGCTGGCGTATGCCGACGACATCGATATTATCGGTAAAAACAAGGGCTACGTCTGTTCTGCCTTCTCGGGATTGGATAGAGAAGCAAAGCGAATGGGTCTGGTGGTGAACGAGGACAAAACGAAGTATCTCCTGTCAGCACACAAACAGTCAGAGCATACGCGTCTTGGCACCCACGTCACTGTTGACAGTTACAAGTTTGAAAAAGTAGACGACTTCGTTTATTTGGGAACCAGCATTAACACCAATAATAATGTCAGCCTTGAAATCCAACGGAGAATCACTCTTGCCAACAAGTGCTACTTTGGGCTGAGTAGGCAATTGAGAAGTAAAGTCCTCTCTCGTCGTACAAAGATCACACTCTATAAGTCACTCATCATGCCTGTGCTGGTGTATGGCGCGGAAGCATGGACAATGAAAGCATCTGATGAGGCGGCTCTTGGAGTTTTCGAGAGAAAGATTCTGCGAAAGATTTACGGACCTTTACGCGTTGGTGATGGCGAATATCGCAGACGATTTAACGATGAGCTGTATGAGCTTTACAACGATATAGACATAGTGCAGCGAATTAAAATTCAGCGGCTCCGCTGGCTTGGCCATGTCGTTCGGATGGACAGAAACGCTCCTGCTCTGAAAATATTCAACGCGGGCCGCGATGCTGGTAACAGAGGAAGAGGAAGGCCTCCTCTGCGTTGGAAAGACCAGGTGGAGAAGGACTTGGCTTCACTTGGCATTTTCAATTGGCGTCAGTTAGCACAGAAGAGAAATGACTGGCGTGCTGTTTTGGACTCGGCCAAAATCGCTTAGGCGGTTACAGCGCCAAATAAGAAGAAGAAGAAGAAAAGGAGTTGCCTACACGCCGCTATGTCTGAATTTGGCATCTCCTCGAAACTCATACGACTGTGTAAAATGACGTTGAGCAATACCACCAGCTCCGTCAGAATAGGGAAGGACCTCTCCGAGCCGTTTGATACCAAACGAGGTTTCAGACAAGGGGACTCCCTTTCATGTGACTCCTTTAATCTGATGTTGGAGAAGATAATAAGAGCTGCTGAACTTAACCGCTCAGGAACAATTTACTACAAGAGCGTGCAATTGCTGGCTTATGCCGATAACATCGAAATCATCCGTAACACAAACCGCGAAGTCTGTTCTGCCTTTTCCAAGTTGGATAAGGAATCAAAGCGAAAGGGTCTGGTGGTAAACGAGGGCAAGACGAAGTATCTCCTGTTACCAAACAAACAGTCAGCACAATCGCGCCTTGGCACCCACGTCACTGCTGACATGTACAATTTCTAGAAAGTAGAAAATCTCGTTTACTTGGGAACCAGCATTAACACAGATAATACTGTCAGCATTAAAATCCAACGCAGAATCACTCTTGCCAACAAGTGCTACTTTGGACTGAGTAGGCAATTCAGGAGTAAAGTCCTCTCTCGACGTACGAAAACCGCGCTCTATAAGTCACTCATCATGCCCGTGCTAGTATATGGCGCAGAAGCATGGACAATGACAACATCCGATGAGGCGACTCTTGGAGTGTTCGAGAGAAAGATTTACGGGCCTTTACGCGTTGCCGACGGCGAGTACCGCAGACGATGGAACGATGAGCTCTATGAGCTTTACAATGACATGGACATAGTGAAGCGAATTAAAATACAGCAGCTCCGCTAGCTCGGAACCCGCTGGTGGTAGCAGAGCAAGAGGGAGGCCCCCACTTCGATGGAAAGATCAGGGGGAGAAGGACTTGGTTTCACTTGGCGTTTCCAATTGGCGTCAGTTGGCACAGAAGAGAAACGACTGGCGTGCTTTGCTGAACTCGGCCAAAATCGATTAGGCGGTTACAGCGCCAAAAAAGAAGAAGAAGAAATAGTTATCATGCGGGTAATCTTCTTCTTCTTTTTTGGCGCTGTTTTTGGCATGCGACCGATATACATACGGTGACCATCCGGCCTTTATTTTAAAGGGCAGTCCTTTAGTTTAACCCTCTGTCCTTTACAATTTTTTTTTCGAAATAAAGAACGCATTTTGTCCTTTATTTCTTAATCTGTCCTTTAAATCAGCTGTGAATTTTTCAGAGGTAAATTTTTGAACAGAGAATATAAAATAATAAAAATGTCCCTTATAAAATATAATGAAAACCTTCGCCAGTTTGTTTCGCACCTCTCTTAAGGGTTGCTATTTAATCGGTAATCCTTGTACAATCTATAAACCACGAATCATTGCCATTACTGATAGAAAAATTAATATAATACTTTGAGTAAAATTCTCGAAAGAAAATGGAAAGTTGGGCCCAGTACGTGTTGCACGCTGAGTTTCAAAAATGACATTTAGTGTTCATAATTCACTGGAGCCTTAATTTTTCACTCATTTAGTTATTTTTTTTTAATGTAAGCTTATAAAATTTGCAAGTGTTCAGTTGAGCCTGATTTGTGAATTTTCATTTTAAATTTTTTAGTGCAAAGTGCAGAAAAAGTAGCAATTTCAAAGAAAATGTATTCTACTTTCCATCTAATAAATGTTACAAAACCAGTTGGAAACAATTGTTCGGTTCTCCCAAAACGAAAAAAGTCACACAAAAATTTGAAATGTTATAAAAAATTTTCAACAAAATTATTATTTTTTTTTGGTTTTAGTGAAAAATTGGGATATGCAATTTAATATATCATTAAATTTTATTGTAATAAAGAGCAAGGTGCAGGTGTCAAAGAGTTACCGTTGATTTCTAATAATAAAACAAACGCACTTATTTCCCATTTCGCATGCAGATGTGCTCGAAGTGTTAGCCAAAAAAATTATTAAAAATCACTTTCATTTATTATACTACAATTTAATGGTCTATAAAACTGCATACCCAAAATTTTTCTAAAAATTCACATTTTTTTAATTTCGGTGAAATTTTTTTTATAATATTTCCAATTTTTCTTGCCAAATTATTCTTCATTTTGGAGGAACCCTACAATTGATTTCAAATAGGTTTTATTATGTAACATTTATTAACTGGAAAAAGAGAATCGATATTCTTTAAAACTGCTACTTTTTCTGCACTTCGTGCTCAACTGGTCTCTTACTAATTTTATAAGCTTCCATAAAAAAGAATAATCCAATAGGTTCAAAAATGAAGGCTCTAGTGAATTACGAACATCAAGTTCCAATTTTAAACCACTGTGTGCTGGCTGGCTTCGTCGTGTTGTATGAATTATGAGAAACACATTTTGGCACCAAGGGATGGCGTAGTCCTTGATAAGGACAGGGTTTAATTTTTCGGAATGGGTTAAAACCCCGTTTACAGTGCCTTTGAATAAGGGAAACTTGTACAATTATATAATATAATGTATCTACTAGTAAATGTTTGATTTAAATTAGGATATGGATAAGGTACTTTTATCATATTGAAAAAAAGGTCCTTTATTTTACGTTGGTTAATATGGTCACCGTAGATATACACGCATACGTATGTATGTATGTATGTATGTATGTACTTACATAAAAAGTGTGCATTGAAGCGTTCGAAAATTAATGCAATAAAGTAGACCAGAGCTTCTTAAAGTGGGTTCCGCGAAACCCAAGGGTTCCGTAGAAAAGTCACCGGGGTTCCGCGAAATAAATTTTGGTATGAATAAGCACGGCGGTCGGTTTGTGTTGAAAAAGTTGAGAAAGAAAAGTTCTATAAACAGCTTGACCGAGACGCAATTATCTATTTTCAAGTATACATATGTACTCGTAGTTGGTATGATTGCTGTACTATGTGCTATGGGTGTGTAATGACGCAATTTTTCCTGCGTTGATATGTTAGCGCAAGCGCAGCAGTATGTATCAGCGCAATGTGCTAGCGCAATTTGCGTTATACGTGACGGAGTGGCATCCATCGTGACAAAGCAAAAAAACAGATGGCATCTTTATCAGCGAATATAACTTTTACACGCACTTCTAATTTTTACGCACTAACTACAAATCGTTTGGGTCTGCCTTGTGCATAAAAAGTATTTGTAAGTTTATTATAATTGTGTGTATGTTTTTCATAATTTAAAATTAACATATACATATATATGTATATTTCTAGGATTCTCGCAATGACTTCAAGAAGGAAAAGCGATGTGTGGTTGCATTTTTCCGAAGAACAGAAAAAAAAGTAAAGTGCTTGCCGTGCCGCCAGCATTTATCTGTGACCAACAAATCGACGTGCGGCATAATTCGCCACCTAAATAAAAAGCATCCTACACAGAGAATATCAAGACATCCGGCCGAGGAATCGGCTAATAATAACACTGAGCTGCAATCTGCTGCAACAACGTGTATCCTGCAACCCTTCGCCACCTGCAAATTCTATACCGCCACTTGAACTTTCAACGCCGCATACTGCCACTTCTATACCGCCACCTGCTACTTCTGCTCCGCCACTTGAATCTTCTGCGCCACGTACCGCCACTTCTACTCCGCGACCTACAGTCATATCGGGATACTTTCACAGGCCACTGTTGAATAAAAAAAGGAGTCAAATTTATCAACAATTAGTTAAAATGATTGTTATCGAATATCACCCATTCAGTATAGTCGAAGACGTCGAAAAATTATCGTGGAAAACTAAGTTTTGTATATTTTTATAATTGGAAAGAATTTATTTGAAGGGAAAAAATCGCCAAAAATCGCCAATGGCGATTTGATAAATTTTTACGCGCAAATATCCAAAAAAAAATCGCCAAATTGGCACGAAATCGCCAAATCTGGACACTCTGTCAGGGTGTCCAGACTGTTTAAAAAAAAGCGCAATTTCTAAAAAAAAATCGCCAAAAATCGCCAATTTTTTTCTTTAATAAAATTCATGAAATCGATTTAACAAATCTTTTCTTTTAAAAATGAGATCTTGATATAATCTAGTTTTTAAAACCAAAAACGAATATAGTACCTTCAGAGGGTAATAATAAATAACACAAATCACTTATATAATAGTGATGTACAAACAATTTTCATTAAAAATACGCNAGAGGGTAATAATAAATAACACAAATCACTTATATAATAGTGATGTACAAACAATTTTCATTAAAAATACGCATACTTTTTAAAAATATTTGTTTCAACACATTTTGCAATTATTAAATTTGTTATAACTCGTATTAATTGATTAATCGCACAATCCGCTTTTAAGAGCTCGGCGCTAAAAATAACATAAAAACCTATAAGGCGAGATCTGTAGCGCCAGCTGTTTGCCAGATACTTCTGTATGTGCATGTATGTG
>NW_016159288.1:88994-90874 GCF_001687245.7 Rhagoletis zephyria | reverse complement strand
GGACTATGAATACGCGCCAATGTATCGGTTCATGAATTAAAGTACCCTGCACACTTGTATACAAATGCTAATGCAATATTATGTGGATCACACAGTATCACTCACATCCGCCAATCATAACATAAAATTGNACACTCGTTTTGCTATATCGTAAACTAAGTCGAAACTACTTAGTAGAAGTCTGACATGCGACTATGAATAGAGGTAAATTTTAAGTTGGTACTTAAATTTAAGTTGCAACTTTGTTAGTTTCGACTTAGTTCCTGGACTATGAATACGCGCCAATGTATCGGTTCATGAATTAAAGTACCCTGCACACTTGTATACAAATGCTAATGCAATATTATGTGGATCACACAGTATCACTCACATCCGCCAATCATAACATAAAATTGGTATAATTAAACAATTGAATTTAAACTTTGGATTATAGAAAATACAATAATTATAACCAAACTTCATTGTTAATCGCCACCCAAACAACCAATAATAATAACAACAAAAAATATGTATATGGATATACATAAACGAAAGACTCGGAGCGGAAACTCGGCCATTCCGCCCGATCACATCATGGGATCGGAAACTTGGGCTTTCCGACCCAAGTTAGTACAAGCAAATAGCGCAACGGGGATCGAGGAAAAATTAAAACCGCTATAATTTTATCAAATACAGCATCACGGTAGACTGGAGACTCGGCCTCGCCAGCTACTTACTGCTTGAATTTATTATACACATATGTGCAAAGAAATGTTTAACCACGTCCTTTCGTACTAACCTTCTTTTTCCAATATCTAGGAAGCCGAATACAATTTTATATTTATTTTTTTAGTTTATTTGTTAATGTAGGTGTGGTGGTTGAATGGCCCAACCGATGTTGCTTATAGCCAGGGGGCCGGCATGTTTAGGCCATAAGCCTAAACCAAACTTTAAAAGGATGAACCACCCTAATATATAATCGCACACACATACACATATATGTACATGCATACGAATATGCACATACACCCTTTTGCATTATATTTCCCGCCAAATACTTAATATAAACAAATTAGCTTAATTTCCCCTCAATACAGTTCGCCTTCTATAAAAGAGCGCGGTCATTCCTTTTTTATCACTATCAAGCACGGACGTCTTTCACCCACCACCCTTCATCTAACACAAGGTAATATTGTAAATATTCTCCGAAAACCAAACACTTTCAATAAAAACTTAGCAAGCATATTATTAATTTAAACAAACTTGTCTTCTTTCCTTTTCATTAAATTAAAACATTGATGCCCTGCTGGAATTGCGAGCCACATATGTGTCAGTGTTCCCAAAAACTAATTTGAAAATAAAAATCCGAAACTTATCCATGTTGGGTGACCTATACACTCATACGACTGAAAAAATTATGACCAATACTGTTCCTTGGTAATGTGCGACAAATATTAGTTAATAATTATCTTGTATTCTTACTAAATAACTTAAATATATACGTTTTCTATACCTGCAACTTTATTGGCTTTTTATTCGATTTTGACATACAATGTTTTAAACCATGATAAGACGTAATCATAGGACCTTTTACAACAAAAAAGGGAAGTATTAGGGCATTCGCACGAGGCGATTTTATAGGGCATTCGCACGGGGCGATTTTACAGGCAACAAAAGTTGAGTACGTAGTTGGATGAGAAGTTGAAAGTGAAAAAGTTGCCATCCCTATTCAGACGAGGCGATTTTGGATTCAACACGAATCGTTATTTACATTATTGAAAATGAATTTAAATCGCAAAATTTTATTAATTGGCGTAAATTTGGTAAGCCAAGCGTTGGTAGAAGTGCTTTTAGCGAAGCTGAAAGATAAAATAAGAGTAAAAAAGTAAAAAAGAAAAAAA
>NW_016159288.1:57300-80550 GCF_001687245.7 Rhagoletis zephyria | reverse complement strand
GTATGTATACAGAACAGTGTTGGCATTTTTGGTACAATTGTACTTGTTTGATACAATTTCATTTACAATATACTTTCCTACTACGCAGTACTTTTTAGTAAAATTTTGTAATGAATACTAAAAATATATAGCTCTGAAAATTCACAGTTCGCCTGTTCGTATTTACCTTTGTAAGTTTTGAAAAATGGCTTGAACGAACATAGCCTAGGCAAATTTTTAAAGAAACTTTTCGATACTAAGTTTTATTAAAACAAAATGTCAAAGTCAGCTTCATATAGAAACAAAGTCTTCTTTAGTTATAAGAAGAGATTTTCTTAAATATAATACCTTTACGGCACTCACATATGGACAAGGTTTTACTATTTATTTTATTATTCTTTAATTTTAATTATCTGTTTATAAACAATAATGTATTCTTTAAGAAAAAGTGTATAACTCCAAGATTAAATCTTTGCGAAACATCCAAAAACAAACATACTATCGTAAAAATTTCGAGCTTTATTAATATTCTTTAGTTATTAGTCCATTCAATTTTAATATAATAAAGTGCAAGTTTAAAGTAGCTGGGACTTACCGTTGAACTTGGCAATTTAGTTTTGTCGTCGATGTCAGCCATTTTCTTCCATACAAAGTGTGTTCGACGATTTTTTTATATGGAGGAAATTAGCAACACCTTCATCAAAGAAATCTTAAAAAACTTAGTTATATTAAAATTTAATGGGCTAAAAACCGCACACTCAAAATAAATTAGGAAATCGAATTAAAAGAGTCTAAATTTTTACGAAAGTGTGTTGGTTTTTTTAATGTTGCACAAAGTTTGAACCTCTGGATTTTACGGCTTTTCTTAAAATATAAACCGTATTTTTACAAAAATAATTAAAATTGAATAATATTAAGATAAATGGTCAAATCTTGTCGTAAAGTTTTGATAAGCCCTTGAAATTCTATTAAATGTCAAATTTTAGTACTGAATTCAAAGAAAATGTCTCTTTTATCCATTATAATAACTTAAATATGCTTTTTGTTAAGATGTATACCTTAAAATGTGTGCATACATATTTGCGTTAAATGCAGTACATGTGCACGTGGAATCAATTTGTAAAAGTGTAAAATACGTAAACGTATGTGCATAAACAATACAACTTTTGAATACCATAAAATCATTGGTCTTGAAGGGAATGTACTAAGAAAATATATGAGCGAATTAAAAAGTGTATACAATTTATAGCCGAAAAGCGGAGATCACAGCTCCCCTTTGTGAATTGTATAAAGGAAACCGAAAAGGACCCATTGAATGGAATACCGCTGCTGAACAAGCCTTTCTCAAACTCAAAGAGTGTTTAACTACCACTCCCGTTCTGACTATGACCGATTATTCAAAACCATTCAAGGTTTATACCGATGCCTCGCTTATCGTAGCAAGAGCTGTTCTAGTACAAGAGCATGATGGGAATGAACGTGTGGTCAGTATTTTTCTAAGAAATTCTCGAAAGCCGAACAAAATTACGCATCAGAACGGGAATCCCTAGCCGTTCTCTCAGCGGTCGAAAAGTTCCGTCCATATTTTGAGGGTCGTGAATTGGTTGTGGTAACGGACCATGCAGCTTTGCGCTGGTTACAAACTCTCAAAGACCCAACTGGCCGTTTATGTCGTTGGGCGATCCGATTATCACCATACGATCTCAAAATTATTCAAAAAACCAGGAAACATTTGGAACTTCCTGATGCCTTATCTCGTTCTTTTGCTCTTCTCAACATCGTTCGTAGAAATCCAATTGACCTTCCGAGTAATTTTCACGTTAATCGTATCCCAATCACATCCGTGATCAACATTGACCCAAACACGTGCGATAAATGGTACAACAAAATGCATGCCATGGCCTCAAAACAACAATTAGATAGATATAAAATCGAGAACAACCTTCTATATCATCGATTGAAATTTTCCAATCAAAGTGCGGAAATACTGTGGACACTTTGTGTACCATCTTCTGACAGAGCAAAAGTCCTCGATGGAAATCGTATCTCACAACGCTATTACTGGCCAAACATGTATGAGTCCGTTTACCAGTACGTTCGGCAATGTGAACTATGCCACCGCATTAAACCAAGTAATGAGAGCACCAAAACACCTCACGGCGAATATAGAGAACCAAAACGACCGGGTAGGCAATTATCGATTGACTTCGTCGGTAAACTGCCCATGTCAAAAATCGTAACCAATGGATCTTCGTAGCCATCGACTGTTACTCGCGATATGTCTGGGCGCAGCCCATGAAAAATGCAAACGCCATATCCGTAGTCAATTATCTTCGACATATATTCACGGTGAATGGCTGCCCCGAACTCATTATATCAGATAATGGTACTCAATTCATCAGTCAAACTTTCGCAAAGCTTTGCGCCGATTATAACATCAAACACATGAAAACGCCGGAATGTTCACCTCCTGGGAAAATAATCTTTCTCGTGTTTTCATGATATTAACACTTCAGTGCATTCAGCCACGGGCTACACGCCATATTTCCTGCACACTGGTCGTGAATATGTGAAAGATGGAAACGAATATAAATTATTATTGGATGTAAATCCATACCATACACAGGATGTGGAACAGCGTAAAGTTCTGGCTGATGAAATTCGAGACAAACAGTTCGAACAATATCAACAAACCGCACAACGGGCATTGACCCGCAAAAGAGAACGCCATTTCGAGATAGGCTCGGAAGTGTACATTCCCAATCCTAAACAGTCCGTGGCCGGAGATGGCTATGCACAAAAACTAGCCCCACCAGAAATTAGAGCCTATGTTTCACGGAAACTTGGTTAGAATTTATATGAACTGATCGATGCTAAACACCGAGTGCTTGGCAATTATTCCGCCGATTTAATCACAACACGTTAACTCATTCAGTACATTCGCCTTCTCAAGAATTTCGATGAATATATGGCGGGCCTCCATACTCCATTGATTCTGCCTTATTACAGGGTACCCGGCTGGAATAAATTAATTAAGTTTAGTTTTGTTATATCCATAGTTTTGTTATATTATATCCTCAGTACATTGCTAGTAAATCGATCAAAGCAAACAAGAAAAGATTCATAACCAAATCATTTACCAATGCCTTTCATCTACCGTAGCTTATGTAATGCGTACCAAAACTAAATAGTAAAGACGGAACATGTGTACATACATATGCGCTCAGAGGCGAACTGAACGAGTCAGGATGGGGTTGACGAAGATCATGTAGAACGATTTCGATGTAAGGGGTCTAACGTCCAGGCCGTGAATCGCATTCGAACCACCATACTTATGTCCCTACTAAACGCTCCACAGGTTTTTTTGTTAACGTGTCGCTGAAGATTAGAGGGGGATAATGATCTATTATTTTTATTGGCCAAATAATAGACATAAGAACGGTTATGAGAAATGTAAACATAACAAAACTGTCAAAGCTAAACTTCGAAATGGGGGGGATTGCGAGATGAATGTACGTAACCAATAGTTATTCAAGACACGAACCATTATATCAGTATAGACACGAATTGACATGGCCACTATGAAAACGCGCACACTGACATACGATAAAAGAATCGGTGGTCACATACCACGAGGCGAGAAAAATATATTTGCTTTTTGGAATTGGACACGGAGCGAACCACACTCATCAGTCTTGGCAAGAACGGAATTACAACCAAGTAATTAAAGTGGATTAAAAGCTTGTATTAAAAGCTGGCGACATTCGGGGAGTCGATACTTACCCCTGAGTGGAAATTACTAGAGGCAAAAGGTGCCGTCACATTCCTTCCGGTAAATCCCCAGCCATGTTGTTGCGTAGAATAAAGAAGTTGTGAGCATCAAATCGGGACTATTCATTTGACAGAAATTGAGTCACCATAAGCCGGTAATACAAAATCATTACACGTAAGTCAGCCACTTTCTTGCCACCATCCATTGGAAACGAGCTATGCATCAACCTTAAATAAAGATTCCTGTTTGGACCGACAAACCAAGGGCAAGCAAATCATGGGCTAAAAACCGCACACTCAAAATAAATTTAGGAAATCGAATTAAAAAGCTCTAAATTTTTACGAAAGTGTGTTGGTTTTTTTAATGTTGCACAAAGTTTGAACCCTGGATTTATACGGCTTTTCTTAAAATATAAACCGTATTTTTACAAACAATAATTAAAATTGAATAATATTAAGATAAATGGTCAAATCTTGTCGTAAAGTTTTGATAAGCACTTGAAATTCTATTAAAATGTCAAATTTTAGTACTGAATTCAAAGAAAATGTCTCTTTTATCCATTAATAATAACTTAAATATGCTTTTTGTTAAGATGTATACCTTAAAATGTGTGCATACATATTTGCGTTAAATGCAGTACATGTGCACGTGGAATCAATTTGTAAAAGTGTAAAATACGTAAACGTATGTGCATAAACAATACAACTTTTGAATACCATAAAATCATTGGTCTTATGGCGGGTGCCATCAATAGTTTAAGTAAAGAAATCCTACACGGTTTGTGTTCTAGAAAAAAAAAAACGTCCGTTCTATTTGAATAATCTTATACTAGGTTCACATATAAGTAGATTATCCTAATTTTCGAGCTTAACACCCTAATCTGTAATTATAACAAGAGATTAGCCATATAAAATTCGTCCCTTGTTAATCTGTAATTATAAAATAATCTCAGATTTAACCGATAACTTTTCGGTGTCCATCCTAGTTTTATCGATTGTTTTTGCGAAAGAGAGGAGAAATGCCAAATGTAAAAGTAAACAAAAATGTACGCTAGCAAGTAAAAGAGGTTTGTAAAGGTATTTTTAATAAAATGTTAAGTTAAAATATATTTATATTGCTTATTATAGCAGAAAAACGTGATCACGGGGGCACAGAGAAGAAACATAACTTTTCCTTGAGATGTGAGAATAACAAGCACAACAAATTTGACGGCTAATAATCTGAGATTTGCCTGTGTAAACGGGGTGATTAAAAAACGAGCTTTGATTAAGATAATATTGATATGTGAACATAGTTTTAGCTAATGATAATTTTACATCTCGATATACATATTTACAAGGAGCTGCTAACCTGCAGCGGTGATACTTTTTACACATCTCTATGAAAAGATTTTGTGTTGAACTTTTAGTATTATGGGGTGTTCTCACTTTAGCGTAAAGGGGTGTTCACACTTGTCCCACAGTACTCCCCGTTCAGTGAGAGCAATGGAACGAATATAAAATTCAATATGTATAAATGAAGTTATACAATGGTAATGCAACTTGCCTGACCAAGTGTGGATCATGAATGAAATATTACATACATATACTTAGAAGTAAACTTTGATGAGAGCTTAAAATGTAAGACAGTTAAAATGAAAGAAGATAATACTTGCTATGCAAATCTTAATTTTAGTTACATTAATTAATTAACGAAAATTGTGATGTTTACTTTTACATGAGATCACTAAAGAAATTGCGAACTGATTGAGCAGTAACATTACAAATTTAAACGATCCGGAAATCTAACTCTCCTACCAGATCTTGCAAATTTTTGTGACGAGTCTGCCTCTGTTGTTGTAGATGCCTTCGTTGTTGAAAATGTTTCTGGCACCTCTTTCGGGCCGAAAAGTTCCTCAGAAGTTTTAGAACTGGAAATTGGTATCGGAAGAGATGACTCTTCTAATGATTCGAAGGATTAATCAATTGTGGTGTATGCAGCTTTCAAGCGATCAATTGTTATTGTTTTTTTACTGCCGTTGATGATGAGGTCAAAACACTTATTATTTCTGTTGACGATTTCGTAGGGACCATTATAAGGTGGTGTCAACGACAGTCGAACAGAGTCATTTCTGACAAACGCGTGAGTACATGTTTTTAATTCCGAATCGATGAAAATTTTTTATTTTGAATGGTTTGATGCTGGTGTAGGACGCAGTTGGGACATATGCTCTCTCAAACTCTTGACAAAATCTGACTGGATGACATGTTTATCGGACTCAACGAAAAATTGGCCTGGTAGCGTGAGTGCAGTGCCATATACCATTTCTGCCGGTGTGCATCGAAGATCCTCTTTGTATGTGGATCGAAGACCAAGAAGAATAGTTGGTAAAACGTGGTACCAATCCTTTGTCTTACGGCACATAATGGCAGCCTTCAAAGTGCGGTGCCATCTTTCAATCATCCCATTCGCTTGAGGATGGTATGCTGTTGTACGAATAGTTTGGATGCCAAGCAATTTTGTGAACTCTCTGTATAGTGTCGACTCGAATTGCCTCCCTTGATCCGTTTAAATACGCAGTGGAACGCCGAAACGTGAAACCCAACCAGATATTAGTTTTTCTGCGACATGTTCAGCAGTGATGTCAATTAAGGGTATTGCCTCTGGCCACCTGGTGTAGCGATCAATTATGGTGAGTACGTAACAAAAGCCTCCCGAAGGTGTTAGAGGACCAACGATATCAACGTTTATGTGTTCGAAGCGGTGACCAGGTAAGATGTAAGTATAAATTTTTGAATTGTTGTGTCGGTGGACTTTTGATTGCTGACAAGGAATGCAGCGACGAAGAACTTAAACGCACTCCTTGTTAATACCAGGCCACACGAAGCGACGCGTTATCAGCTTCGTTGAAGCTCTTATGCCTGGGTGCGCGAGACCATGAAGTTTTAGAATAACTGCTTCACGAAACTCTTCTGGAATGTATGGACGAACGATGCCAGTTGACACATCGCAATAAAACTCTGCTGAGCAATCAGAAAACGTGAATGCTTTTAATTTCAAGGAATTACGCATCTGATCATCCAGGAGTTCACGAAGTTGAAGATCAGACTTCTGTGCGTTGGCGATGACAGCGTAATCAATAACTGAAGTAGAATCAATTTGATTGATCCTGGACAAAAAATCTGGTACAATGTTGCTTTTACCGGATACATGTCTGATGTCTGTGGTGAATTGCCCGACAAAATCCAAATGGCGCTGCTGACGAGGAGAAGAGTTTTCGACCTGCTTATGTAGTGCATATATGAGCGGTTTGTGCTCGGTGTTGATGTGGAAATCTCTGCCTTCTAAAAGATGACGAAAGTGCTTAACGCCACAGTACATGGCCAATAGTTCGCGGTCATAAACGCTGTATTTGGTTTCTGCCGTCGTTAGTTTCTTGGCGAAGAAACCCAACGGCTCAGGTGTGCCAGCGACGATTTGATGAACGACACCACCGATTGCTATATCCGATGCATCCACATTTAGAGAAAGAGGTACACCTAGTTTTGGATGAGCCAAAAGTGAGGCATTGGCAAGATCTGCCTTGCAGCGATCAAATGCGGCAGTAGAATCAGTATTCCAATCAACTACCGTCAAGTCATTTTTCTTGTTGCCGGGAACAAGTGCTTGTAGAATCATTTGATTATCTACTGCGTAAGGAATGAAACGCCGATAAAAGTTAATTGCAGCCAAAAATCGTTTTAGCTCATTAGCAGTTTTTGGTAGTGGATAGTCTTGAATTATCTTGACGCGTTCCGGTAGCGGTTCAATCCCTTTTGATGAGACAAGATGACCGAGAAAACACAACTCGCATTTGCCTAATATGCATTTGCGTATGTTGACTCGCCATTTGAATTTGCGCAAGCGCGTAAATACGGTGCGCATATGATGCAGATGTTCTTCAACGTCTCTTGATGTAATAATTATGTCATCAATGTACACGAAAGCGAAGTTAAGATCTGCCAACGCCATTTGGATGAATCTCTGAAAGGTTTGAGATGCATTCCCTAGACCGAAAGTCATGTACACGAATTCAAATAATCCAAATGGTGTGATGATGGCCGTCTTTGGAATATCATCAGGATTGACTGGAATCTGATGAAACGCTTTTTCTAAGTCGACTTTCGAAAAATCGTTGTTACCAGCCAGGATATGGGTAAAATCTTGGATGAACGGAATCGGATAACGATCCGGTACTGTTTTAGCGTTGAGAGCTCTGTAATCTCCGCATGGTCTATACGAACCATCGGATTTTTTAACCAGATGCAGTGGCGTTGCCCAAGGTGATTTAGAAGGACGGCAAATGCCCATTTTCACCAAGTAATCGAACTCATCTTTCGCTGCTTTTAGTTTTTCCGGTGTTAACCTTCTGGCTTTTGCGAAAACCGGAGACCCTGTCGTCTCAATGTGGTGAAAAACTTCAGAATCGCCAACCGGTTGTGAATTTACGGTGGTTAGTTCAGGAAATTCAGATAAAAGTTTTGTATAAGCGTAGGAAACCGTAAGGAACTTAGGCGACACTTGAGAAGATGTGATTTTGTTAATGTTGCACTTCAAATTGGTCTGGTTGTCGATTAGTCTGTTGTGTTTTACGTCCACCAGTAAATTATAATGTCAAAGAAAATCAATTCCAAGAAGCGGAACCTTCACATCAGCAATTACAAAAATCCACTCAAAATCTCTGCGCAGACCAAAATAAAGTTGAAGGCGTTTTTTGCCATACGTTTTGATTGTAGAACCATTAGCAGCAAACAAAGTTCTTCTTTCAGGACTAAGAGTATCATGCAAAAATGTCGGAAGAACTGAAACGTCAGCTCCAGTGTCGATTAAATATTTTGTGGATGATTTGCGGTCTGAGATGCATAGACGGTTGATATTTGCATTTTTGACTTCCGCGCTTACATTAGATGGTAAACAGCGTGACCATAGTGTGCGTAGAAAATCATCTGTGACTTTGTTGTCAGCCAATTTCCTCATTTCGGCTAGTAATTCCGAAGGCTTCCTGTCTCCTAGCTCGACTTCTGCTAATAACTTGCTGGATTTCTTTTGCTGTGAATCCGCAAAGGCAGCCAGAATTGCTGCTTTTAACGCAGAGTATTTATCAGTCGCTGGTGGTGCTACTACCACATCACTTACCCGTGCAAGAATTTTGCCATCGATATTCCCAATGACATGGTTGAATTTAGTGTCATCAATCGTGATACCAGCAACGATGAATTGCACCTCCATCTGAGCGAACCATATTTCAGGATTCGCATTCCAAAATGGTGGAAGTTTCGCTGATTCCCTGTTCAAATTCACGTCACCCACTTCTTTCTGTTCTTCGGTGCTCGGCTTGGTGATTTGGTTTCAATGCGTGGATATTTTAGAAAAAGTTTCTACACTTCCACGTGTCTACTGTTTATATACCGCAATAAGTTTTATGTGCTATGTAGTACGACTCGTATGTGCGAATGTTCGTTTGCAGGACCGAATTTCACGTAAAAATGCTTTACGCGACGGTATTTTAGCACGAAAAGGTATTTCGAATGCACAGCGAATTCTTTTTTTCTAATGAGGGGTCACCAATATAGCGGGTGCCATCAATAGCTTAAGTAAAGAAAAACTACACGGTTTGTGTTCTAGAAAAAAAAACGTCCGTTCTATTTGAATACTCTTAGCTAATGATGATTTTAAATCTCTATATACATATTTACAAGGAGCTGCTAACCTGCAGCGGTGATACTTTTTACAAATCTCTATGAAAAGATTTTGTGTTGAACTTTTAGTATTATGGGGTGTTCTCACTTTAGCGTAAAGGTGTGTTCACACTGGTCCCACAGTCTTGAAGGGAATGTACTAAGAAAATATATGATCGAATTAAAAAGTGTATACAATTTATAGCCGAAAAGTACATCTTTTGTATAGATTTCGTACTGAAGGAACAATTTTAATTTCCAACACTGATACAGAATGTAAACAAACACAGGTTTGCAAGGAAAAAAAGTTGAACGAGCTCAAAGTCGGCTGGCGACCAACTTTGTTGAAAGCGATTAGTTGAAAGGCCGTTGGGACGAGGCGATTTTTGCTTTCAACTAAAAGTTGCCTGAAAAAATCGCCTCGTTCGAAAGCCCTATAACTAGCTTTGCATGCAGATCTGCCATGTTTGACATGCATCGCAACTATATAGCATACGAATTCTTATACTTGGCCTTCACAGTAGAGATTCCTTTAGCGTCTAGCGTGTCGGAATGTACCAATTCCTCATACGCTGCCTTTACTTTGCTCCATTTTGCCTTCAATTNAAATAGAGTTCTTTTCAGTGTCCCACCAGTCACATTCATTCAAATGATAGTTACATAAAGCTAAGAACTCGTTTGGTATTTTTGTTAAAGCAATTTTATACATTAGTTATCCTTCTATGTGAAAAATATCTTTCGCTGTTGTATAAGTTCAGACGACATAGTTCAAACTCACGTTTGATCACATTCTGGAGTAAAATGTCCCACTAGTGACAATGGAATGGCCCACAGGTGTTTAAAAGGAGTGCACAAAATTACGAGCTACGCTAAAGAAAATGCACTTTGTTCGTTGGTAGCCTTTTGCCTAGATTGGCATATAGGATCCCTTTTTTCCGTTAAGTGGGCCAGGGACCGATCTATTCAAAAAGGTCTTATTTATGGTCCGATTTGCTTGAAATTTGGCACGTAGGTAGCTTATTGGCTAGGTTAACATATTGGATATTTTTTCTGATAGGTGGACCAGATACGGGTGAATTCAAAAAAATCTTATTTATGGTTCGATTTGCTTGAAATCCCACAGTCTTGAAGGGAATGTACTCAGAAAATATATGAGCAAAGTAAAAAGTTGGTACAACTTACAGTCGAAAAGAACAGTTTTTGTATAGATTTCGTACTTAAGGAACAATTTTATTTTCCAACACTGATACAGAATGTAAACAAACACAGGTTTGCAAGGAAAAAAAGTTGAACGAGCTCAAAGTCGGCTGGCGACCAACTTTGTTGAAAGCGATTAGTTGAAAGGCCGTTTGGACGAGGCGATTTTTGCTTTCAACTAATAGGTGCCTGAAAAATCGCCTTGTGCGAAAGCCCTATTAGTGGTATCGATTGAACCCTACTCACAACAGAACTATTGATGACATTTAGTTCGGCAGCAAGGGTTTAATGCAAGAAGCGTGTTTGTTGCCAATGGCGATATTTTGTGTGGTTGAATTTATTTGAGTTTTTAATAATTCTATCTGCACATAAATATCGTTGAATTTCGCATCAAGAACATTTAACACTTTTTCGAAGCCTTGCTTTTGCATGTTTAGAGCCGAATCGAAAGCTTGGCAAATCGATTTAGATATTTGCTAAACAAACCTACAGACGTTTTTACAGGAAATAGTGCTTTTTGCCGTGCACTTCTGAATCTGTTCTCCTTTTACTCTCACTTGAAAGAGTAAAATTGTAGTTTGACAGTTCCACAGGTTTAAGTCCGAAGTTCAAAGGAACAGACTAAACAATTGACTGAGCTGAGGATACATAACCTCACTTGTGACTGCACTTGGTTTATACACATTCTATTATTCACATTGTTACACCTTTTAAATTTCTGCAATTCGGCATCCACAAGATCACTGTGAACGATTAATCCAGAAATATTACATCTGCGTTGCACCTTTGCATTTTCCACACTTATATATATATACCGCTGAGAGTTGGGTGCGAGAATCACTTCCTATAATCTTAGAAGTTTTCATTAGTACATACGTATACAAATATATAAACATACTAGCAGATCCGGCGAACTTCATTGCGCCCATAATTAACTTTTTTATTGAAACATTTGGTCCAACGTTTTCGCCAGGTCGACAGAAGGCATATCCTCCATTGCCATCTTAAATAACCCGACGAAAACGTTATACCGGGAAGAATTCCTTGCGGCTAGATAGTGAATCGTCCTTGAATCTGTATAGTTGGTGGCAATTTCTAAACTGGTGAGTATCATTGCTCTACATTTTGTTTAGTCACCGTAAAGCAAGGACCGCAATGGTTTTGATGGAAAGAAACTATCACGCATTCGTTATACAGAGAAAATGCGCAACATCATAAGCGAAAAAAATTCACAGAAATCAACGGTAACTTATAGCCATTTAAAACTTGCACTTTATGATACTGAAATTGAGTGAACTACAAAACTGCATACCGAAAATTTTATGCCATTTGATGCAAAATGAACTATATTTCTATAAAAAAATAACAAACAAATTTATTATGGAAAAGGAAAAAACACTGTATTTTGGGTGTATATATCTACAGATAGGTAAAAGTTTCAATATGTTTGGAAAGCTCGAAGTCCCTTTTCCAGTAGCCCCAAAATGTCTATACCAATTTCCAGGACACTACCACAAATACTTTCAGAGATATACGCTATGAAAAATTCGATATGTATGGGTGATGCTACGCTCCCTTAATATATCGAAAGTCTGCAGGTGTCCAAAATTTCAAAAAAATCGGTACAGCCGTTCGCGAGATCACCTCTTATAAAAAGAAGGAGCTTCACTTTATATAATTAGTGTAGGCAACACAGGACAACACCGATTCTGGTGCGGCAAATGTTGAAGCTGTTTTTAATAGGGTTTTTTGTGCTGATTAGGAATCCGTAAGTATAAAGTTTCCATCAGCTCCAGATTTTGAGAAGCTCTAGCAATGAAACAAAAGGTGATAGAACCTTCCACTTAGGCTTAAATTAAGACTTCGACTTCTGTCTTCAATCCCTGAAAACACCATTCCTGCACCTTGACCTTAAGGTTACATATAATGATTTATTGAACAGCTAACACTAATTTGTACACCATTTTTGACGATAAAAACTAAATGAGTAGGTGACCATCAGGGCAAGGTGCAGGAATAGTACTTTCGGTACTTGTTTCTTGTTATTCAGGGATGGTAGTCTGTAGTCCTAGCTTTAATTTAAGCCTACGTGGAAAGTTCTATCACCTTTTGCTTAATTGTGGTAGGTACTCAAACTTCCCAAAATCAGTTATTCCTGTTCAACAAATGACTATAAGTGACCATCAAGCAAAGGTGCAGGAGTTTGCAAGGATTGTATTCGAGATTTTTAGCTTTAATTAAAGCCTAAGTGGAAGGTTCTACCACCCTTTGTTTCTTTGCTAGAGCTTCTTAAATATTAAAAAAAACGCGATATTTTTACACTTTGACCTGGTTTTTCTTAAAATCTGGAACTGATAGAAACTTAATGCTTACGGATTCGTAATCAGCACATAAAAATTCGGCAAAAATAGCGTTAACATTTGCTGCATAAATTTTTTCCCCATTTTTGTTGGCCTTTGTAATAAGTATTGTTAAAAAGCCAATACCTGCATATTTGCGCCGCCTTCAAACACCTTTCGAACTGTAAAACAATGACTCGATTCTATTCTTCGCATATCTATAATGCGGGTATCGAATTTCAAGCAAATCGAACCATAAATAAGATTTTTTTGAATTCACCCGTATCTGGTCCACCTATCAGAAAAAATATCCAATATGTTAACCTAACCAATAAGCTACCTACGTGCCAAATTTCAAGCAAATCGGACCATAAATAAGACCTTTTTGAATAGATCGGTCCCTGGCCCACTTAACGGAAAAAAGGGATCCTATATGCCAATCTAGGCAAAAGGCTACCAACGAACAAAGTGCATTTTCTTTAGCGTAGCTCGTAATTTTGTGCACTCCTTTTAAACACCTGTGGGCCATTCCATTGTCACTAGTGGGACATTTTACTCCAGAATGTGATCAAACGTGAATTTGAACTATGTCGTCTGAACTTATACAACAGCGAAAGATATTTTTCACATAGAAGGATAACTAATGTATAAAATTGCTTTAACAAAAATACCAAACGAGTTCTTAGCTTTATGTAACTATCATTTGAATGAATGTGACTGGTGGGACACTGAAAAGAACTCTATTTTAGCCTTGTGTACTCAAAGTTGAATTTTTGCCAAAACACTTAATTTTCACGAACGATGTATTTGTGTTGTAAAATATGAATTATACGCTTCTATTTTCAACAAAAATTAGGTTTATATAATCTTCATAGAAATATTAAAAAATTTTTAAAGTTGTGACTGGTGGGACATCTCCTGGTGACTGGTGTAAAGCAATTATGCTTGAAATAAAAGTTTCCATAGACAAAAATTACAACTTCTTTAGATTTTTTTAATATTTTCCAATATGTTAATGAAATGTAGTCATTCAAAAAGAGGTTACTACTGAAATAGAGATAATTAGGGCATATTTAAATTTATGTCGTTTTCCTCTTTTCAATGGAATGACCCCTTTCCAAAAAAGCAGCACCCATTGGAATCGGTTATGAAACATAGGAGAAAATTGTTCCCAATTGATTCATGCTCCCAATGAATTTCACAATTATCCGAAATTTTCCAAGCTTTTGTCGAAAAAAATTAAAGTTTTCGCGTTCTTCCGTTTTGTTCCGAGTTTCCACTTAGAATTTTCTGTTTTTCCATTCGAATGCCATTCCGAAGGAATTGCATACAAAAAAATAAATTTTCGATTTTTCCAGTTTTCCGACATTCCCGGAGGGTTATCCCAAAATTTTCTTGGGAACTTAAATTCTGGTGTTAAATTCTTTTGATTATGGTGGCTTATTCTTGTTTTTGCTTGGAACTTTTTCGAAAGGTAATCAATTTTATAGTCCTCTGGTAGTTTTACCTTAATTAATATACATACCGATAATGGAAAAATTCTTTCGATTACCAGATGCCGTAACCGAGTTTGAGGCCGACTAAAACGACACGGCCCAGACTGATCACACCAAGCATACGCTTACTCTTCAACAAGAATAATTGAAGGCAAAATGGAGCAAAGTAAAGGCAGCGTATGAGGAATTGGTACATTCCGACACGCTAGACGCTAAAGGAATCTCTACTGTGAAGGCCAAGTATAAGAATTCGTATGCTATATAGTTGCGATGCATGTCAAACATGGCAGATCTGCATGCAAAGCTAGTTATAGGGCTTTCGAACGAGGCGATTTTTTCAGGCAACTTTTAGTTGAAAGCAAAAATCGCCTCGTCCCAACGGCCTTTCAACTAATTGCTTTCAACAAAGTTGGTCGCCAGCCGACTTTGAGCTTGTTCAACTTTTTTTCCTTGCAAACCTGTGTTTGTTTACATTCTGTATCAGTGTTGGAAAATAAAATTGTTCCTTAAGTACGAAATCTATACAAAAACTGTTCTTTTCGACTGTAAGTTGTACCAACTTTTTACTTTGCTCATATATTTTCTGAGTACATGCCAGAGTTGTGAAAAATGCATTAATTTTTGAATGCATAGCATTTGAATGTAAATGAAAAAAATTAATGCATTAATTTTTTACATTAACATTATTGATTTAAATAACTTTAATGCATTAAAAAATTAATGCGTTTTTCACAACTCTGGTACATGCATACATAGATTCTCTTCAAGACAAATGATTTGATGGTATTCATGGAAAAGTTTATGTGGGTCCATTTACATATTTTACACTTTTAATATAAATGTGTATGTACATATTTTCAGGCACACTTCTCAACAAACAAATTTTTTTAAGTTATTATCTATCTATAATCTATACTAATTATATAAAGAGAAGTCCCTTTTTTTTGTAACAGGTAATCTCGCGAACGGCTGGTTCGATTTTCATGAAATTTTGTATACAAATAGCTTTCGGTAACCACCATGTTTTAGGCTAAAAATGTTTTATTTTTTTTCGGGTAGGCGGACCAGGTACCGGACTATTCGAAAAAATCTTATTATAGTCCGATTTGCTTAAAATTTAGTACGTAAGTAGCTTTTTAGCATATATTAGCATATATGACCCATTTTTTCCGGTAAGTGGTCCAGGGACCGATCTACTCGAAAAAATCGAATTTACTGTCCGATTTTCTTAAAATTCGGTGCGCAGATAGCTTTTTAGCATGTATTAGCATATGTGATCAATTTTTTCCGAGAAGTGGACCAGGGACCGATCTATTGCAAAAAATCGCATTTATGGTCCGATTTGCTTAAAATTCGGTACGTAAGTAGTATTTTAGCATATATTAGGATATATGGTCCATTTTTGTCCGAGAAGTGGACCAGGGACCGGTCTGTTCGAAGAAATCGTATTTATGGTCCGATTTGCTTAAAATTCGGTACATAGGTAGCTTTTTGCCTGGATAAGCTTATAGATTCCTGTTTTCCAATTTTCATGCAATTTCGAATATAAATAGCTTTAAGTAACGACCATATCAACGGGCGTATTCGTCACTAGGCAAGATTTTTTTGCGCCAATCAGAAACAACGGATACTGTCAAAATATAATTATAATATATAATATATCTCAACTAATATATATTTAGAAAGCCGTTTGTTAGTTTTCGCAAGGCTCGAGAGCGGCTGAACCGATTTTTTTGAAACTGCCACCTGCCGCACGTGTCCCAAGGATGGTTTTAGGCTGAAAAAAATCTATATGTAAAGGGGGCGTGGCACTTCCCATACAAACCGAATTTCTCATGCTACATATCTCTGAAAGTGTGCGTGGTAGAGTTTTGGAAATTGGTATGGAGATATACGAAATCAATCGCATACCCTTGGAGAAAAATTTTAGCTATTGTAAAAAGGGGTGTGACATCTCCCATACAAACCAAATTTTTCATACTGCATATCTCTGGAAATTTTTTGGTAGAGTTCTAGAGTTTTGTATGGAGATGTACGAAATAAATCGCATACTCTTGGAGAAAAATTGGAACTATTGGAAAAGGGGGCGTGGCATCTTCCATACAAACCGAATTTTTCATACTGCCTATCTTTGGAAGTGTTCATGGTAGAGTTCTGGAACTTGGTATGGAGATATACGAAATCAATCGCATACTCATGAAGAAAGAGGGCAGCTGTTGGAAAGGGGGGCGTGGCACCTCCCATATAAATCGAATTTTTATACTGAATATCTCTGAAAGTATGCATGGTACAGTACTGGAACTTCGTGTGGAGATATGTATGTAGTTGAAATCAAGCCCATACTCATGGAGAAAATTTGGGCTATTTGAAAAGGGGTGTGAGGCCTACAAACCTACCGACCTTTAGCTATCTTTGAATGAATTTTTTTATTCTTCTGTAGGTGTGTTTGTGAGTGAAATCCTCCTAAATGGTTGTACGGATTTTAACGAAACTTTTTGTGTATTTGAGTGGGTCTCTGGATGGTTTAGTTTCACAATTTAATCCGACAGTTGGCGCTGTAGTTGAGTTATTACTAAAAATCTTATTTATGATCCGATTTGGCTAATGTTTTAAATATGTATGCAATACTATTGCAAAAACGTGCTGCCAAGTGGTGCTGAAGTCGAGCTATTACTAAAAATAGCCAAGTGAGAAAAGGGGCCGTGAAGGTCAGATTAAATCGACCTGTTGCACCATTGAGTATATCGAACGCTCCTGCGTTGCAATTGGCCCAATGGATGTGATTTTCCAATATTATTATGCGTTCAAACTTTTAAGGTATTTCGTCTGAAATAAGTATATGTATATTGCATTTCTGTAGAACAATGATTCGCACCCATTTTGAAATTGCCACCTACTATACTGTAAAGCTTCTAGGACATTCACTATAGAACCGGGTCATTGTTGCCGCCAGGGAGTGAAGAGGAAAAAATTTATTTCGCTTTGCGAATAACCGTGCTATGAAATGCCGCACAACTGGAGAATTTCAAGAACGGATATAACAATTCCTTAGGTTATTTAAAGCGGCAAATGACCACCAAACCTCAATGACAAACAGACAAATGTGCCAATGAAAATCGTAAACGTGAATTGTTGGTGAAAATGTTGGACCAAAAAGTTTCAATAAAATATATAAAAATTTTGGGCGGGACGAAGTTCGCCGGGTCTGCTAGTGAATGGATAAAAGAGACCTCTTCTTTGAATTCAGTACTAAAACTTGACATTTTAATCAAGGAATGAAGCAGAAACCCAAACCGAAACCGTAACCGTTTAAAACCGTTTCGTTTTTCAAAACCGAAACCGAAACCGTAACCGTTATCTTAACCTGAAAAGGAACGATACCGAAACCATTTCAATCACAGGTTTCAATCGGTTTCCAGGAATTTACAAAAATAATAAATCAAAATTTCTTTGAAATAAATGATTTATTTAACCAAAATCAGCAATATTTTGCTAAAATTCTTGTTAAGTAGTAAATAAGTATGTCAAGGTAACTTTTCGCAAAAAGCTACTAAAATGGTGCCTAATAAATTAAATCTCGGATCTGGCATCGGTTATTTGGAAGAAGTCATTTTGATTCTCATTTTCACGTGTATAGTTGTAAAGGACACAGAAATGAAGGGGTTTCATAATTATGTAGTAAATATATGACGAAAATAACAATTATATTTTAGTTTTCATACACCTTTAGTTTTACAGCAAAAAGGAAACATTTAAGTGAATCTGGTGATGACGTTGTTGCTGTGTATCTGTGTAGTTTTCAGCGAAAACTGGTTTTCGTTTGACAGATTTTACATGGACGAAAACACAAGTTTTAGGTCGAAAACCAGTTTTAGCAATGAAAACATGTTTCCGATGTCGGTCAGAACATGGTATAAGTGACAAAAACAAGAACAACGTGAATCAGCTGTTTCTCGACTTGTGGGCACGAAATGTGGTTTTTGCGTTCCCGTACTTCTGGACTTTGTTCCATTTTTGAAAGAAAATGTTTCTCTTATTCTCTAATTACCAAATCCGGTCCGGATTGTTAGGGAAAGAACCTAGTGTGGATATTATCAGTGAACTGTAATTTTCAATTTTCTTTCCTCAACCTTTAAGACATTGTGATTTAAATAATATCAACAAAATTTCTGTGAAAAACCGAAACCGGAACGAAACCGAAACCAAAACCGAAATAAATTTTGAAGAACGAAACCAAAACCGAAACCGAAACACTTGGCAAAACCGAAACCCAAACCGGAACGTTATTTTGAATCGGTTTCATTCCTTGATTTTAATAGTATTTCAAGTGCTTATCACAACTTTACGACACGCACATATTAACAAGATTGGTTTTTTATCTTAACGTTATTTAATTTTAATTATTTGTTTATAAAAATGCAGCTTATACTTTTAACTTTTAGCTTATACATTAACAAAACCCGTATAAATCCGAGGTTCAATCTTTGCGCAACATCAAATCAACAAACTTTCTTAAATTTCCTAGAAATACATATTTTGAGTATGGAGTTTTGTAGCCCGATCAATTTAAATAAAGTGCAAATTTAATATCGCTGCGCCTTATAGTTGATTTTTAATATATATATATTTTTTTATGGAGGTGTTGCTCATTTTCTTCATTAAAAAATTCGAACATACTTACATAATATGCAAGAAAATTGCCAATCGTCAAAAAAACACCACACATCACACCACACCACAATCGAATGAGCTAAAAAACTGCAAAATATTAAAAAAAAAATGAAACAGACAGCTTGAAATTTTTACGTTATTTTTTTGTTACGGAATAAACTATATTTTTATAAACAAGAAAGTATAAACGAGTGAGTGTCATAAAGTTATGATATTTAAGAACATCTCTTTCTTAATTAACGATGACACTGTTTCTATCTGCAATTGATTTCGACACTTTTTTTTTTTAATGAGATTTCAAAACTTACAAAGACAAAAACGAGAAGGCGAAGACAAGAAGAGAATAAAAAATTCCCCGCAGTGAGTTTTCAAAGCTTTATATTTATGGTATTCATCACGAAATTGTACTAAAAAGTACTGCGTAGTAGGAAAGTATATTGTAAACGAAATTGTACCAAAAAATTACAATTGTACCAAAAATGCCAACACTGTTTTGTATACATACTTTTTTTCTTTTTTATTTTTTTACTTTTATTTTATCATTCAGCTTCGCTAAAAACACTTCTTCCAACGCTTGGCTTACCAAATTTACGCCAATTGATAAAATTTTGCGATTTAAGTTCATTTTCAATAATGTAAATAACAATTCGTGTTGAATCGAAAATCGCCTCGTCTGAATAGGGATGGCAACTTTTTCACTTTCAACTTCTCGTTCAACTTCGCATTCAACTTTTGTTGCCTGTAAAATCGCCTCGTGCGAATGCCCTATTAAAGGCCGGTTGTTCAATGTCTGGTTATCACTACTTGCCGGTTAAACATCATTATCGACGATTTCGACATCATGCATATAACATGTGATCGATAAAGCAGTCGTTGTATCTAACCGGAGCTTCTACCTCCGATTTTTGCTAATCAGACATTGAACAAGCGGCCCTAAGGGTGCAAATGATACAGAAGGTACGTCTGTCCTAGAACACAACATTCACCTTCCTCCGTGCGATACGGAAGTGTTCAAAGGCGACTACCTCTCTTGGCCAACATTTCGAGATATGTTTACGGCCATTGTAACGGCACCCTGTTAGGAAATCGCCATTGGCGATTTTTTCCCTTCAAATAAATTTTTTCCAATTATAAAAATATACAAAACTTAGTTTTCCACGATAACTTTAGAGAAGAGGCTAATGAACTGCGTAATAAACTTGACTTAAGAAGCATATTAAAAGACTGTCAAAAATGTTTAGTCAATCAAATACTTTTAAAAAAGCTTGGATTTTGTCACCAGAAAAGTATGTGAATCACAAGAGGGCGAGTTTCAGGGACCTGCCAATTCACTATTGGACTTTGAAGGAAAATAAAGCAGCGGAAATGAATATTAAAATTTTTTAACTTTACAACAACATATATGTAGGAAATAGCTGATCTCGCCTTACTATAGCTTTTGTTTTATTTTTAGCGCCAAGCACTTAAAAGCGGATTGTGCGATTAATCAATTAATATGAGTTATAATAAATTTATTAATTGCGCAGTCCTATTGGGGAAATGTGTTAATACAAATATTTTTTAAAAAGTAGGAATATTTTTAATGAAAATTGTTTGTACATCACTACTATATAAGTCATTTGTGTTATTTCTTATTACCCTCTGAACGTATTATATTCGTTTTTGGTTTTAAAAACTGTATTATAACAAGATCTCATTTTTAAAATAAAAGATTTGTTAAATCGATTTCCTAAATTTTATTTTAAAAAAAATTGCCAATTTTTTTTCAAAAATTGCTCTTTTTTTAAACAATCTAGATACTCTGCTTTACACCATTATCCTGCACATCGCTAGCTGTCTTTTCGTTTGCTACGTATCACGATGTAGAGAGACAGAGGTGGCGCATTCCGCTACTTTGGTTTTGGCGGATTTGGCAGAATCAGCTGTTCGTTTGACGTCAGCATTGAATTGTCCGCGACAAGTTTGTTCTCGTACGAATAGTTACTAACACTATACTAGCTTTTGCTAATGAACATTTTTAACTATAAAAAAAATGCGGAAACAATTTGCTAAGAACTCGCGCTACTAGTTTCTACTAGCTTAGTGTTTCATTATTCCTCTTTATTGCACTATTTCTGGGCGTAATATTTAATTTTTCTTCGATCTTCAATTTTCTGTTCAAAAAGTAGATGAACAAAACTACGATTTGTTTACAAATGGCGGCCGCCGCCTTTTTGGTCTCCTCCATCTCTATTCGTTGCGAACGTGACGTCATCACCCGCAGGAATGCGCAATCTTGTATTCTATCATTCTTGGATACGTATGGAAGACATTTGCGTGAACCGAAAAAACCACAAAGCAATTTGGACAGCAGCCGACAATCGCTCGAAAAATATAATTTGGAAACTGAAATGAAATAAAGCACCTTTTTATATATTAAGGGCCGCTTGTTCAATGTCTGATAAGCAAAAATCGGAGGTAGAAGCTCCGGTTAGATACAACGACTGCTTTATCGATCACATGTTATATGCATGATGTCGAAATCGTCGATAATGATGTTTAACCGGCAAGTAGTGATAACCAGACATTGAACAACCGGCCCTAAGGTTTTAATGAACAAAATGTAAGACGTGTGCGGTAATTTAGAGAATCAGTAAATAGGCTAATACTACGTTTATGCGTGGGCTAATTCACGAATTAAATTAACGAATTTGGGTTAAAATTGGCTGCATAAACACCATTTCATGAATTCAGTTATACACGAAAGTTAACCATGAACTCGGCATCATTTCATTAAATCGTGAAGTGCAAGTCCGGCAACGCCACGTTACACAAACAGCTGTTTACTAGCGTTATGCTGTTTTTAGATTAAAAAGCTTGAGTGGCATAACCTGGGTTTAAAACACTGGAAAAGTTATGTGGAATCGTTGAAATATAAAATAAATTCAAATAGAATATACTGAAAATATTGTGAAGGTACCAATAATCGTAACACCGTTTTAAAAGGAACAAGTATTTATTTGTCAGGATTAATAGTTATAATTTAAAAAGAGATTAGATTTAATTAAATAATTTCAAGAATCACACAAGTAGTTTTAGTGCACCCGCACGGTTCGGCATTCGCTACTTGACTCCCTTTGAGGCACTCGCTGCCCGTTAGCCTTGCCACACTCATTCATTCACCAGGCTTACCATCTGTCGATGACAATATAATCATCGTACAGTTCCATAAGTAAAGTAACTCTTCTTCTTACCGTTTTTTCTGGCAGGCTGTAGGTGTGTTTTTGGCAGGCTGTAGGTGTGTTTTTGGTTATTGTATTGGTGTTTTTGGTTCAGTGTGTTAGTGTATTTTGAATAAATTGTAATAGAAATAAATGAAATTGTAATAGAAATGAAAGAAATTGTAAAAGATAAGAGCACATGCCAAAAAACAGGTGATCTCAGCTGTAGGCATATTTTGGCAATCAGCTGATAGTGTTTTTACTTATGAAACTGTACGATGAATATAATATCACCAATTTAAATATAATATGGTTCATTGCCTAGTACCAACGACTTTTGAAAACTCAAATGGGGGCCAAAAAAGTCACAACCCAACTGTTTAGTTTCCCGCCAGTGCATTGCCACTTTTTCAAGGCACTTTATTTCATGAATTCCCGAACTTTACATAAAGGGACCATTTTTGAATTCATGAAATGGAGTATTCACGAATTCTGTCACATAAACGTAGTATAATAGGGCATTCGCACGTTGCGATTTTACAGGCACCAAAAGTTGAATGCGGAGTTGAATGATAGGGCTTTCGCACGCGGCGATTTTTCAGGCAACTTTTAATTGAAAGTAAAAATCGCCTCGTTCGAACGGCCTTTCAACTAATCGCTTTCAACAAAGTTGGTCGCCAGCCAACTTTGAGCTCGTTCAACTTTTTTTCCTTGCAACCCTGTGTTTGTTTACATTCTGTATCAGTGTTGGAAAATAAAATTGTTCCTTCAGTACGAAATCTATACAAAAAATGTACTTTTCGGCTATAAATTGTACATACCTTTTAATTCGCTCATATATTTTCTTAGTATATTCCCTTCAAGACCAATGATTTTATGGTATTCATGAGAAAGTTTTAT
>NW_016159288.1:48661-55152 GCF_001687245.7 Rhagoletis zephyria | reverse complement strand
TGATACAGAATGTAAACAAACACAGGGTTGCAAGGAAAAAAAGTTGAACGAGCTCAAAGTTGGCTGGCGACCAAC
This sequence comes from Rhagoletis zephyria, assembly GCF_001687245.7. Taxonomy (NCBI): domain Eukaryota; kingdom Metazoa; phylum Arthropoda; class Insecta; order Diptera; family Tephritidae; genus Rhagoletis; species Rhagoletis zephyria. The sequence continues at coordinate 55,077 of NW_016159288.1, read as the reverse complement.
TTTGTTGAAAGCGATTAGTTGAAAGGCCGTTCGGACGAGGCGATTTTTGCTTTCAACTAAAAGTTGCCTGTAAAATCGCCGCGTGCGAATGCCCTATAAGTAGAATAGTATCAAGTACAGTAGTTGCCATATCGGCATTCATTTTTCATAGTAGTAATAATAATAGAATGTTTACATATATCATTCACCCTCACTGTTTTAATTTATTTGTGAGAATAACCATCAAGATATTGTGGCGGCCGGCGTTGGCGGTTGGATCTCCGGACTATCGGTTGTTCCGGAGCATCGTGTACTGATTCTGTTAATGCCAGGTTCTGTAAGATCGATCTGTGGCTCTCCGGTTGCTCCATCGCAGAGTGCGTTTGATTTAAGCTGAAATTAGTCGAGAACGCAGAACGTATACTTAAACGCAGTCTGTATACGCAGAATTTTGTCGATTACTGGAGCCCTCAGTGTTGCTTACTACACTGTTGCCACTCATCAATGCCTTTTCATAAACTTACCCTTTCAACTACAATTTTTCGTGCTATAATAGATTTTAGCTAAATATAAACTACTTAGTTTTCAACAAAAACCTTATTCAATAGTAAATTTCAAATATTTTAAACATATTTTGAGTAGGAACTTATATCTTTTTTACCATCTGTAAAACTGATGAAGTGGCAACCATCTAAAGAAGGAGAAATCAGCTGACACGGAAAAATCTAAATTCCGCAGATTTCTGCGCTACGGGCTACAACTACAGAAAAATTCTGCGGTGTTGAGTTTTCATTTACATGGCGCTTTGGTAAGACAGATCGTGTAAGCTGACTCGAATTTACGTACCGGTAGGTTTACGTTCTTGACTAATTTCAGCTTTAGTAGCTTATCCGTAGAGAGGTTTGTTACTTCTTCAGTGACCGGCTTTGGAACGTAAGTGGGGCCATATCCGTATCTAGGTCTAGACAAATATCCGCTCCTCCCTCTTCTATGGGTGCTAGATGTCGGTTTGAGACCGTAGTTTCACGTCCACCCGGCAATTTAACATATGAAAAATCAGGCTTGCAGTGTAAGACTATAGGCTGATATTTGTAGGCTCGGTTGCACTTTTTCATTAAAACATGTCTCGAATTCGTAAGCCAAGTCGGTATCGAAGCGCCATTGTAAGATCTCCGTTGGTGCAGAAACATTCGCTCGTGAGGTGTGCAGTTCGTGGCGGTACATAACAGAGATCGAATGGTATGTAGGGCCTGAGGTAGCACTATATGCCAGTTTTCAATTTCCAGATTTTCTGCTTTTAACGCTAAAATAATAGTGTTCCAGAGAGTGGAGTTAAGCTTCTCCACTTGTCCGTTTCCTTGTGGGTTGTAGACGGTAGTACGGCTGGTAGCTATACCCTGAGAGTGAAGAAAGTTGTCTACATCTGTTGAAAGGAAAGAAGCCCCTCGACCCGAATTAACATATGAAGGCATAACGAACGTAGTAAATAGCTCATTGAGATTTTTAATTACCGTTTTGGCACTGACGTCTGGGCACGGAAGGCGAACGGAAATCGTGAGAATTCATCGATAATTGTGAGAATGAATCTATTTTTGTTATTTGTTGGGACTGGCCCTTTAAAGTCAAGGCTCAAGCGTTCGAACGGCGACGTTGCTTTTATCAACGGTTTTTGATGCTTGTGACTATGGAAGAATCTAGGTTTAACTTCGGAGCAGGAACGGCATGAATTTGTCATACTTCTAACTTCCTCAATCGAAAACGGTAGGTTAGCTGACCGTACACTGTGGAACATTCTAGTCACTCCCGGATGGCAGAGCGCTTCATGATGCGAGCAAAGTTTCGTTTTACGAGATTCTATAGTAGCGCAAACGAGCGAGAGAGCGTCCCCGGCATGACTGTCCTTTCCCGGACGGTAAATAATATCATATTTGAAGGGTGCGAGCTCCAAACGCCATCTTTGAATCTTCTCATTTTTGATTTTGCTCGCATGTTTTTTGCCATACATAAAGGATACTGATCGCTGGTCGGTTACTAGACTAAATCGTTTTCCAATAACAAAGTGCCCTCATTTCTTCAACGACTCGACGATAGCGTAGGCTTCTTTTTCTATTGCCGAATGATTATGTTCGCTAGAATTCAATGTTCAAGAAAAAAATGCTACAGGTCTGGATTCCTGGGTAAGCGCGCCTGCGATAGAATGCTCTGAGGCGTCCGTTTCGACAGTAAAAGGAATTTTGTCCTCGATAGCATAGATTGAGGACCTCGCGATGTCGCTTTTAAGTCCTTCGAAATATTTGAGTTGGTCATTAGTGAGAGGAATAGCCGTCGCCTTAACGAGTGAATCGACCCTTTCAGAGAAGTTAGGTATCCACTAAGGGCCGTTTACTCAATATGTGGTTAACACTAATCTCCGTTTAAACATCATTATCAACGTGTTTGGCTCCATGCATATAACATGGAGTCGGTAACGTCGATAGCGATGTTTTACCGGAGATTAGTGTTAACCAGACATTGAGTAATCGGCCCTTAGAATAGTAAGCAAACATTCCCAGAGACCTTCTTAAAGAAGGTAAATCGCGTGGCTCTGGCAATGCTTAAAGGGGCCTTGTGATGTGGTTTGTTATGTTGTAGCCGAGAAGATTGATGGCGTCCTGCGTAAATTTGCATTTATCAGGGCTTAGAGTAAGACCGTATTTCTTATCGGCGTTCATAAATCGGTCTTGATTCTGAGCGTAATGTTCCCGAGTTTGCCCGCAGACGGTAATATCGTCGAGATAAGCGTATGTGTCCAGCAGCTTTTCTCTCCGTATAATCCAATCGATAGTCCGCTGAAAACATGACACCCCATTAGAGACGCCAAAGGGGATACGTCGAAATTGGTACAAATTTTCATGATAAGCGCTTTTCAAATCGATTAGACTAAAAACTTTACTTTTGGCGGTTTTTGATACTAAGGGCCGGTTTCTCTATCTCCGGTTAACACTAATCCCCCGGTAAACATCGTTACCGACCTTATCGACTCCCTGTTATATGCATGGAGTTAGAACGTCGATAACAATGTTTAACCGGGGAGTTAGTGTTAACCAGAGATGGAGAAACCGGCCCTTAGTCTTCTATGCAAGGAAGTGGGTAAGCGTCAAGTCAATAACTAGTCGCTTTTTGTGAGTTTCGCTTCTGGTTATGAGGACCTGGGATCTCCAAGGAGATTTGCTCTCCTTTATTACCCCTTCCGTTAAAAGTTTTTTTCGATTTCAGCCTTGATAAACTCGCTATTCTCGTATCTACGAGATTTAATGGCAATTGGTTTACAATCCGGAGAGATAATGGGGAAAAATGACACAGGCGGTACCGAAGCCTCTGCTACATTACACACATGCAGAGTGTTTTTAGGACCGCCAAATGAAAATTCTAGTGGTGAATGCTCTTGAAGCACATCGTGACCGATAATTAAATCGGAGCAAAGATTTTTGACTATAAGAAGATTCACATTGGTCGCGTTCATAAGACGTAGCTGTTTAGCTCATCTGCTACGAAACTGCTGGCAACTGTTGAACCCAACAATTACGTCTTAGAAACGGCTTGATGAATATGCTGCCAAATGAACAGCCGATAAATGTAAACAAATGAAATTGCAACAAATAGAGATAGTTGCGCCGATACTATTTAGAATTCAACGCTGAGCGGCCGCCGTGTTGAAAAAATCGTTCAATGTTACAATGAGTTAAACAGTGTAAAATTATATAGCAAACATCTTAAAAACATATATTTAGAAACGTAGTATTATTATAAAATATTTTAGTTTCATTATCATGTCAGTAATATAAAATATAATAAATTTGTTTCCAACTGCCACCTGACAAAGCGGCGTTAAATTTAATATAAGCGGCGTAAGTCTTTTCGATCATCTGTTTAGGCTAAGCCCAACACGTTGAGTTCAGGTAGCGTAAAAATTCTCCGCTGGAAAAAATGGCGGAAAGTTGCCAACTGTTGGGCTGAGCGTAACTACTCAACTGTGCGTTTCTAAGACAAACAGCCAACGGCTACCCAACAGCTACGGCTTATGAACGCGCCCATTATCGCACCTATGATCTCCCAAGGTAATGGACTCGGAAGTTTGGCCTTCGACTTTAAAGGTGTGATTCAACGAGGCCATGGAGAATGTGGCGTTGCAGAAGTCTTTTTTGAATCCACACTCGTTGGCGAATTTTTCGTTAATAAGACTTACCGAGCTTCCGGTGTCTAAAAGGGCTTCATCTCTAAACCCGCGTATAAGGGCCGGAGCTTGGTTCTAAGCTTGATCGAGGATCCGTGTTAAATTTTCAAGAACTCTTTGCCTTGTTGAGTTTGAGGAAATTCCTGATATAAATGCGTCCCGTACGCAGTCGCTTCTATTTATATCAGCATCAACGGTTGCGAACTCGCAGTCTTTCGAAAACTGCTTTAATGCCAACAAGTATGTTTCGATATTCTCGTCAGAGCGTTGCCTTCTCGTAGCGAGTGCATGCCCTGCAATTAGCACGTTTTTAGGCTTAGCGTGAGTTTATGCATCAAACCAATTGCTTCCCTGTTGTTGTTGTTGTTCTTGTAGCGGCTACAACAACCCCGCCCAGGACGGTTGGTATCTCAGTCGTTGTCGTCAAGTTCCACTAACGGCAACCCTAGGAAGCGTGCAGAATCTGTGGGGTTTGTCCACAGGGACAAGGCCGTTAGGGTTGTCGGGTTTTCCGGGCATGCGAAGAGATGTTTCGAGTCATGTGGGGTCTCTCCGCATGCCGGACACTCATTCGGCACATCCTCATTCACCCTACTCAGGTAGGAGTTTAACCTGCTGCAGTAGCCGGAGCGAAGTTGTGCAAGTGTTGTGCGAGTCTCCCGAGGCAGATGAAGCTCCGTCTCGTCTATGTCCGGGGGTGGTATGCCTAGAACGGCATTCACAGGTCTAGAGTCTACATAACTCGAGACTGAGTCCCTGTGAATGCCGTTCAGGGCCTGTCTTCGAACACAGGTCATCAATTCCATTCCCTGTCGCCATGATCGAGCAATGTCGGCATAAGAGACAATCGAGACTCCCTCTGGTGTTGAGGGAGCTTTGAAATGTAAAAGTTAAACAGTAGCGGGGAAAGACACCACCCTGAGGAACCCCCTGTTTTATTTTTCGCTGTTTACTCGTTTTGTCTCTAAACATTACCGACGAATGTCGACCACTCAGATAATTTGCCGACCACCGTTTGAGCCTCTGTGGGAGAGAGGAGGCCTCTATATCTTCTAGTAGCGTGGAATGGCAGACGGTGTCAAACGCCTTTGACAAGTCCAACGCTACTAGAATCGTTCTCTCACAGGGACGGTTTCGGTTAAGGCCACGAGTTATCTGAGTGTTTATGGCGTTAAGTGCTGTTGTTGTACTGTGCAATTTACGGACACCATGCTGATGCTTCGCTGGGGTCAAGTGGTTTGTGAAGTACGGGAGTAGCAAGGCCTCGAGTGTCTTCGCTACCGGGGAAAGGAGTGTTATCGGACGATAAGAATCTCCTTTGTTGGCAGGTTTCCCCGGTTTGAGCAGTGGGACCACTCTCCCCACCTTCCAGATGTCTGGGATGATGAGAGTGGCCATTGACAGTTGAGGACCTCCGTTAGGTACGCTACCCCCGCAGGACCCAAATTTTTCAGCATCAGCATGCATATTCCGTCGGGACCCATGGCTTTGGAGGCTTTCGCCATCCCGATGGCCACCTGAACTTCACCGCAAATGAAAGCAAGGGGGGCACAGGTTGTTGGCAGTTTGTGCAGCCTTCTGGTCACTCGACGCTTGGCTTTGTCCACCGGAGGATGCAGTATGAACTGCCAGCTAAAATAGCTCGCGCATCGCTCCGGGTCCGACGAAGCATGGTCGCCGAAGGAAATTTCGACTCTGTCGCGTGCTTTGTCGGATTAGACAGTGACCTCACAGTTGACAAAGCTTGCTCACACCAGAGGTGAAGTTACAGGTCTTCAGATGCTCCTCCCACTTCTTCCGCTTATGTACGTTTACTAGTTGACGAATCTCCGCGTTGAGATCCCTGATACGGCGATCTCCGGGATCGGCCTGACGAAGGCTATCACGCTCATCGGCTAGAACAGCCGCTTCGGCAAGGAAGTTTGGACGTGGGTCCGATATACATCCTGCCGGTATGAAGCGAGCTGCAGCAGCAGTGGCAGCCCTGCGGAACTTACGTTCACCGAGATGGACGTCGGTTGGTGTGGGGAGCGCTGTGAGGGTGTTTTCGGTAAACCACGCGTAACCTTTCCAATCAGCTTTAGAAAAGTTGATATAGGTCCGGTGTTTGGCGGAGGCAAAGTCGGTTGGTTTATCTATCGAGATGACTATGGGTAGGTGGTCTGATGCTAGAGTCAGCATAGGTCGCCATGTTATGCTGTTTATCAGACCAGCGCTGACTATT
>NW_016159288.1:24166-48336 GCF_001687245.7 Rhagoletis zephyria | reverse complement strand
GGTTGCTTGATGAACCTCTAGACTTCGTCCGTCAGTTCATATAGATGCCTCCTGACGTGCCTAGGCGAGGGCTCCTCTGCAAGCAGCTGTCTGTTTCGGTGGCCACTTCTGTGGCTCCCGATCAGGAACTGCTTGCAGAGCATTATGTTGTGTTCCTTTACGGGGAGCATTTCGCCTCGCCGTGGAGATGGTGTTCGGGCGACATCAGGAGGCATCCTGTCGCTGTCCTGAGTGCGGTTTCTGTACAGTCTGTAGCTTCGTCCACTGCGTCCTACTAGTCCCTGGCGACCACACTGGCGCTGCGTAATTCAAAACCGGCCGGCCTATTGCCTTGTATGTTGCCAGCAACGTTTCTTTGTCTTTTCCCCAAGTAGTGATGTCTGGCGAGCTACTGCAGTTACCCATAATCCTGGTGGGTGCGTCGTCGTTCATTGTGCAGAATGTCGAATCGTCTATCTGCTCAGCCAAGTCTGTTCCCCTACGATCGTTTGACAGGCTTGAGTGCCAATGATCGTGGTGCGCATTAAAGTCACGTCACCTACTACCAAACGGTTTTCACCTCTGAGGAGCGCACCTATATCAGGGTGATATCCTGCCGGGCAGCAGGTGACAGGGGGTATGTATATGTTAAATATTTCGAGTTCAACATCGCCTGACCGGATAGCGATGCCCTGACATTCTAGGGTTGTATCCCTGCGGTCGATGTCTGCTTCGATTAGATGATACTGCACCACACCGTGATGAACGCTAAGCCACCACCATTATCTCGCGCGGTGTGCGCTGCTGTGATGATTTCCACCCTCNGTCCACTGTCGATGTGTCCGTAGTCCCGAGCAGACTCTGAGGTGACTCCACCCCTCGCAGGCATTACACTTGACTGAGGTGGAGTTGTGGTGCAATCGTCTCCGTCATACACAGCAGGTGTAGGTTTCTGGCCCTGGGTTTGACTCGATGCCAGACCTGAGTAGAAGAATACGTAGTGAATGTAGCCCTATGGACGGACAACTTCTGAGATACTTCGCCGACCTAAACGGGGTTAGATCGCCGAAGCAACAGCCCTTGGTCGGGTAAAACCCGAATCATTCCGGTACGTAGAACCGGCTGTCGTGGGGATTGCTTCCCTGAAGATTCTTGCTTTACTGAAGTAGACGTATACGTTCGGGGAGTCGGTGCTTTGTCTCGTCCCAAGATGCATGAGTTACCCCGTCCATTTCGGCTGCTCCCAAGCACGAGTATCCGATGGTTCCAAATCGATACTTCTTCAAAATAATTTTGTTCATTAAATGGAAATGAAATTCGAAATAAAACACCTTTTTATATATTAAGGTTTTAATGAACAAAATCTAACACGTGTGCGGTAATTTAGAGAATCAGTAAATAGGCCAAGTAGAATAGTATCGAGTACGGTAGTTGCCATATCGACTTTAATTATTGATAGTAGTAATAATAATAGAATGTTTACATATATCAGAAACCCTTCATCATAATTTCACCATTTATACGTACATTGGTCCAACATTCATCGAAATTCTTAAAGTTAAGTTTTAACATTCATCACATTCGTCAGCTTCAACATCAATGCCCTTCAAGCCACACATCCAACAAGCAACTTATAAAAATCACCAAACATCAACGTGCATTCATGTTTTGTAAATTGTGCGTTTTAATGATCATAACAACCATACGTTTGTAATTAACATATTAAGGGCAGGTTACTCAATGTCTGGTTAACTCTAATCTGCGGTTAAACATCTTTATCGACGTGTTCGTCTCCATGAGTTAAACAGTGTAAAATTATATAGCAAACATCTTAAAAACATATATTTAGAAACGTAGTATTATTATAAAATATTTTAGTTTCTTTATCACGTCAGTAATATAAAATACAATAAATTTGTTTGCAACTGCCACCTAACAAAGCGGCGTTAAATTTAATATAAGCGGCGTAAGTCTTTTCGATCATCTGTTTAGGCTAAGCCCAACACGTTGAGTTCAGGTAGCGTAAAAATTCTCCGCTGGAAAAAATGGCGGAAAGTTGCTTACTGTTGGGCTGAGCGTAACTACTCAACTGTGCGTTTCTAAGACAAACAGCCAACGGCTACCCAACAGCTATGACTTATGAACGCGCCCATTATCGTACTTATGATCTCCCAAGGTAATGGACTCTGAAGTTTGGCCTTCGACTTTAAAGGTGTGATTCAACGAGGCCATGGAGAATGTGGCGTTGCAGAAGTCTTTTTTGAATCCACACTCGTTGGCGATTTTTTCGTTAATAAAACTTACCGAGCTTCCGGTGTCTAAAAGGGCTTCAGCTCTAAACCCACGTATAAGGGCCGGAACGGTTGCTTTGTGTAAAGAATGAGGTGAAGCTGCTGTGTTACGCGCTGTTGAATTTCGCCTGCTTGCGACCTGAGGGACGAGGGACTTGACGCTTTTACAAACAGTGCCGAGGTGTCCCTTTTTGTTACACAGTTGGCATGTCTCTTCACGTGCCGGATAATTTTTGCGAAGGTGTAGTTGACCACCACAGAAAAAACATTTTCGTCGATTAAAGTGGGCAGCAGCGACATGATCCCCGTTGAGTACATTTTGTTGAGGTTGGTGGTGGGCCGTCGTATGTTCGTCAGTGACCGCGTTCACAGCTATGGAGATGAAATTTAGAGAGTTCGCTTCAGCTGTTTCCAAAGAAAGAGCTTGGTTCTAAGCTTGATCGAGGATCAGCGTTAAATTTTCAAGAACTCTTTGCCTTGTTGAGTTCGCTTCTATTTATATCAGCATCAACGGCTACGAACTCGCAGTCTTTCGACAACTGCTTTAATGCCAGCAAGTATGTTTCGATATTCTCGTCAGAGCGTTGCGTTCTCGTAGCGAGTGCATGCCCTGCAATTAGCACGTTTTTAGGCTTAACGTAGAGTTTATGCATCAAACCAATTACTTCCCTGAAGCTTCTTGCTTCACTGAAGTAGACGAATACGTTCGGGGAGACGTGGTTTATCAGGAGTCGGTGCTTTGTCTCGTCCCAAGATGCTTGAGTTACCCCGTCCATTTCGGCTGGCTCTTGAGCAGCGACGAAACTTTCGAATCTTTTCCGCTAATGCTCCCAAGCACGAGTATCCGATGGTTCCAAATCGATACTTCTTCAAAAAAAATTTTGTTCATTAAATGGAAATGAAATTCGAAATAAAACACCTTTTTATATATTAAGGTTTTAATGAACCAAATCTAACACGTGTGCGGTAATTTAGAGAATCAGTAAATAGGCTAAGGGCCGGTTACTCAAAGTCTGGTTAACACTTATCTCTGATTAAACATCGTTATCGACGTTACCGACTCCCTGTTATATGAATGGAGTCGAATACGTCGATAACAATGTTTCAGCGGAGATTAGTGTTAACCAGACAATGAGTAACCGGCCCTAAGTAGAATAGTATCGAGTACGGTAGTTGCTATATCGACTTTAATTATTGATAGTAGTAATAATAATAGAATGTTTACATATATCAGAAGCCCTTCATCATAATTTCACCATTTATACGTACATTCGACCAACATTCATCGAAATTCTTAAAGTTAAGTTTTAACATTCATCACATTCGTCAGCTTCAACATCAATACCCTTCAACCCACACATTCAATAAGCAACTTATAAAAATCACCAAACATCAACGTGCGTATTAAATCAGCATTCATGTTTTGTAAGTTGTGCGTTTTAATGATCATAACAACCATACGTTTGTAATTAACATATTAAGGGCAGGTTACTCAATGCCTGGTTAACTCTAATCTGCGGTTAAACATCTTTATCGACGTCTTTGACTCCATGCATACAACAGGGAGTCGGTAACATCGATAACTAGGTTTAACCGGAGACTAGTGTAAACCAGGCATTGAGTAAACGGCCCTAAGTGACATATAAATCAATATATAAAAATCGTCCTGTGTGTTTGTCATTGCTCATAGGCCGCCGAATATTTCAGCCATATATACAGGGTGTCCCAGAAGTAAAGTTCCAAACTTTAGGGGAAGGTAGGTGGGAGGGTGAGCTCCCTAATAAACAAAAAAATTTCAGGTAAAAGTGTCACCGTTTTTGAAATATATACAATTTTTTAATTAAAAAAAAAAATCGTGTCTTTTCATGCATTTTCTTTACCTGCATCTACAAACCAGCTATACTTAGGGCCGGTTACTCAATGTCTGGTTAACACCAATCTGCGATTAAACATCATTATCGACGTCTTCGACTCCATGCATACAACAGGGAGTCGGTAACGTCGATAACTATGTTTCACCGGAGATTAGTGTTAACCAGACATTGAGTAACCGGCCCTTAGTAAATTTTTTATGTAAAATACTTCCACATAGTAGCTTCTCCATACCCAAATGCAATGTAGTTAAAATATATTAAGGAACCATCTTAAAATTAGGACTACTTTGGGATTTTTGCCTTTTTGATATTCTCTTCCCCAACTTTGACTATCTCTGGTGAAAAAAATGTACTAAGCTATAACTCTACATTACATAAAAAATTGCTCATTTGATAAAGATTTCAGAAAGGTGCCACTCTTAGGGCCGGTTTCTCCATCTCTGGTTAACACTAACTCCCCGGTTAAACATTGTTATCGACGTTCTAACTCCATGCATATAACAGGGAGTCGATAAGGTCGGTAACGATGTTTACCGGGGGATTAGTGTTAACCGGAGATAGAGAAACCGGCCCTTACTGTTTCGAATATTAAAAAAAATAATAGCCGCTTTTGTGGGCAAAGGACTGAGACACGCTAGAATGTATTTAATAGATTTAAATTTAAGTTGCTCTTGTTACCGACAAATAATGACATGCTAAATAGTACAAAGATACATTATTACCTGTCCCTGACATTATTTTATGTTACTTAACGGAATTAGTGAAAGTAGATTTTGTGAAATTGGACCCTTCGAACATTGGGTTTTTAATACTATGACATAGAACACGCAGTATACGTCGCATGAATATGCCGTTAGATTTTGCCGTGAAATGTTGCGAATGCATGAATTAGACCCCAACTTTTTTAATAAAATAATTTGGAGCGTTGAATCATCATGCAAACTATTCGAAACAGTAAGAGGGCCACCTTTCTGAAATCTTTATTAAATGAGCAGTTTTTTTTTTGTAATGTAAAGTAACAGATTTTCTGCAAAAAATTCTAATTTTCACTTTTTCACTAATTTTTCCCCATAAAATGTAAACAAACAATGCGTACACAACAATTAGCAAACGACAGTGCCGTACTTATCCGTTTCTGCAACGACAAGTGTGACAAGACAAGATCTCCTTTGAAATGCATGTGCTCGGCCCAAAATTTCAGGGCGAGACGATAACGCAACTATGATTGAGCGACAAGTGTGCAGATAGCCTAAGTATAGCCTGGTTTGTAGATGCAGAAAATACATGAAAAGGCACGATTTTTTCTTAATTAAAAAAATGTAAATATTTCAAACACGGTGAAACTTGTACCTGAAAATTTTTCGTTTATCAGAGAGCTCACCCCCCACCTACCTTCCCCTAAAGTTTGGAACGTTACTTCTGGGACACCCTGTATATTGAACAATCGCCTCACTCCAGTTGAAAAGTTGTTCCATCTGAACCAAAAAACACTTGCGGAGGCCAAAGATATAGCTCACTAACGAAGGAACAAAGGACAAATTACAAAGATGCCAAAAATGAAGCTAACAGCAGCCGATAGAATCGCCTTCGTTAAGAGCATTCACAGTTGCTAGAACTGCCTATCTTCCAGACATACGATGTCAAGGTGCAGTAGCTCCTTCAATTGCAGAACCTGTCACCTGAGGCACCATACATCCCTTCGTGTTCAAGCAGTACAACCAAAAGTAATTACTCCAACTAATAATTCGTTTGCTGCAGATGACGTCGCCTTATCTTCCACAAAAACCCAAGCAATACGCGACTCTACAAATACAGTAACAAACGTTCAATCTTGTTTCGCCAACACGAGGGTTATATTAGGAACAGCGCGCGTTAATATATTTTTCCATAATACAAACTTTTCAGTCCGCGCATTAATAGACTCCGGCTCAGAAGCCTCCTTCATGACAGAAAATCTTAAACGCAAGATTGACCTGCCATCAAAGGGAATGCGTGCCCAGGTATCAGCTATCAACAACAGTTTCTGCGCAAGTAAAAGAAACGTGTTGTATTCAATTGCGGTCACCCATTGACCCCTCAATAAATATAAGCACCAACGTTCTGGTTCTACCGCAACTCACCGGAAACTAACCGACTTATGAAGTCTACGCTAACACCAGGGAAGCGTTTCCTGACCTACTATTAGCGGACAGCAACTTTTTCAAAAATGAACCAGTTGACCTCATCTTGGGTGGCGACATTTATGCCCAGATATTGTTAAGTGGTATTAAAAAGAATGCCCTAGGGACTCTCCTGGCCCAAGAAACCGACTTCGGCTGGAGTATATCTGATCAGATGGAGCTAATACCCTTAACCATGAAACGCGTATCATTCTTAATTGCGGTATCTTTAAACAAAGAACTTGTGTCCCCCGAAGGTGACTTAAAACACAAAACTCTCAAGAAAGGGNAGAGGGCTTTAAATCCATCACACTGAGCAGTTGAAGGAACAACTAAAAATGGCATTAAACACATGAAAAACATAACAGAAACACAAATGCATGTAAAAGATGTGATTGCAATATGTTAAATTAAACAAGAAAAAAAGGAAAAATGAGAACAAATGAAAATAACAATAAGTCAAGAAAAATAGCCTGAGACATAGAAACAAAAAGGTAAACAAATAACTACTTAAGAGAATTGGCCGCAAAGAGAAAGAAAAAAATACATAACTAAATGACTCCAATAACTTAAATATAGCATAAAGAACAAATTATAAAATATATATTATAAAAGCAAAAAAAGGCGAATCTGAGTTTCCAATTCTTTGAGCGGGGGAGGGACTGAAGCTACCCTTCTTAAAAAGTCCCCACAGCGAAGAGGCACACTTGGTTGTACGTATGCAACCTACGACCAATTCTCAACAACATCATCAGAACGAAAGGGAGGGCGCGGAATAACAACCCCAATAATTGAGCCCCATACGACAACCTGCCACGTGAATAGCCAAAATTCCACTTCTATAAAACCTAAACTATTCCACTTTTTCTCCAAAAACCGACAACTTACAAACAGTCCACTGCATCTATACACATACGAGTAGAGAGTTTTCATCTTCAATCCACCTTGAATTCAACTAGCGGAATAAGTAAAAATTTTGGGTAATTGCATTTATAATTCCAAATTTATTTTCGCGACCCAGTCTAACGACCATTCAACTTCTGGCTACAAGCATTTCGTTTGTATGAAATAATATGCAAGCGCTTGCAACTCATAATACAGAACAAGAAAATTCAATTCAACTCTCAATGCCGAGCAAAAATATACTTATATGTTCGGTTAACATATTAGATTAAGTGCCGGTTACTCAATGTCTGGTTAACACTAATCTCCGGTTAAACATAGTTATCGACGTTACCGACTCCCTGTTGTATGCATGGAGTCGAAGACGTCGATAACGATGTTTAACTGCAGATTAGTGTTAACCAGACATTGAGTAACCGGCCCTTAAAGTCATCCCAAAACAAAATTTAAACGTATTGATTTCCTGGGCATATCTCGTACAAGTTCACAAATGTAAACGTAACACACATTGCTTTGCCAAAAAAAAACAACATCGCTTTGAATAATTTTGAAAACTTGTTGGCAATATCTTTAACAATTTCTTTATTGCATCAGGGTGCGTATGCATGCATAAACATGTAAAATGCTATACAAACGGGTTCTGATTAGAGCTTAAAGAAAACATTAAGGTTGACAGTACAATAATCCTGCAAACAAAAGTTCCTAAAATATTTGGGCACACACTTCCGAAACTCCTAAACATTTCTTTAGGATCTTAGGATTTTTCCAATATTTAAATTGCTCTCCATTGCGACAAGGAAGGCACGAACTTTCGTTTCGAAGCATCATCGTCCAGGGCTTATAGAACAAAATTCCTTTTATCATTCATACGCCAGATCTTGTTAAAGTATATATTTTTTTAACTTATATGTAGGTATAACTATACTGTATAGAACTTCGTATAATACCTACTCATTTTCTCATATTCATTAGGTGCATGTGTATAATGGATTTGTGTATGTATTTTCACTTTAGTAATAAGTTGTACTGCATCAAAATATCGTTAAAAAAATAAATAAATTAATAACATGACGTGTAAGCAATACCATTTGTTTTCACACCGTCGGTAAATAGATTTAAGTTCGGAAAGTTTTGCAATTCGTAGACTACACACTTAAAATATTCTAACTTATTCTAAATATTGGCTGAGTGAGCATTTGCGAGGAGGTCGTATGACAGATTTTTTTAATATTGTCGGCTTTTTTACCTTTCGATGCTGAAACTACCTCCGATGACACCAGTCATGACGACAGCATGACGGTGTGCGGCTATGTATGTGTATTGGAATAATTACTCAGGTGAACAGACATTCATATAAGTGGCATTGAATTCGTCAGGACCACGGTTGCCACACGACAAAAAATTTTCTCACCAGAATTTACAAAAAAGTTACCTAAAAGTTACAAAGTAAAAAACAACGTTTTCATATACAATAAACTGTAAAAATAAACCTCGTTTATATTCCATAAATAAGACATGGGTACAATAAATAGTTGTATTAAAAGAAAACAAAACAAATGAATTTTACATATGAGGCTATGAGGGCCTATCTACAACACAAATTTTAGTAATATGAGAAAGAGGGATCTATAAAAAAAGGCGTGAGTACTAGGTACTCATGATCCATGATCCAATTATTAAAGATCACGACACTTTGATGTCCGCCATCTTGTAAATGAAAACAGCTGACGGCTGTGACGTCATCCGTACCAATCGAAATTTCTTTACATTTTGATAAACTTGCGAGTTAAATACGGAGCGAAATTATTTTTGGCGACTGTGAAATTTAAGTGTAACATAAGTGGGATATCTTTAAAGTATGAAGTGCGCAGTTGCTAATTGCAATAATTCCCAAAAAACCAAAGGGATGGGGTATATCTTTAAACCATGAATAGCATGCTCATGAAATTTGATGTGTATACATATGCGAACGGCAAAGCATAAAAGTACGTTTACATATAAATATAATCTCAATCAAAGCTCGGTAGCTGTCAAATGGGTTGTGCTAGTTATTCACACAACTCGAGGATAAGTTAAACTTCTTCTCTGTGCCACCGTGGTCACTTTTTTTGCAGCACATATTAGGCCATTTAAATATATTTATAACTGAATATTTTATTAAAAATACCTGTACAAACCTATTTTCCTTACTAGCGTCAATTTTTGTTTACTTTAATATTTGACATTCCTCCTCTTCTTCGCAAGTATAATCGATAAAACTAAGCTGGACATCAAAAAGTTATCGGTTTAATCTGAGATATTTTTAATTATAATTTAGCATGGCTAATCTCTTTTTCTAATAACAGATTAGGGAGTTAAGCTCGAAAATTAGGATAATCTTTTTATATGTAAAGCTATTATTAAGCGATTCAGTTACATACATACAAATGTAGGTTAGGTTAGAAATTAAACATTAATTTCACTTAATTTTATTCATTTTTCTGATTTAATTTTTTTATTCATTTTCATTTTTAATTATTTTAATACATGAAATTATCGGTATGATTGATAAAATATACTTGTATATACTTGTGACTCAAGGGCGTTAAAATATCTTGGAAACACCGCATCAGTTATTGTTTTTGAGCTTATAGTTTGAGCATTTCTATTTGTATATATTCCTAAATTTACCAAAATAGACTACTAAACCTATGCCTAAAACCATCTACGAATATCAAAACCAGGGCATGAATCACGTATGACGACATTCGTCTGAACGATATCGTGTCGAGATTGTCTTGCTTCATAAAAATCAAAAATTGTTTGATCGTTTGTGCGATATCGTCAACTCGATTCCAGTTTTGCTTCACGTAACAGTAACTGTAGCCGTCATCGATTCGCCAACAGTTAGCGAGTGGCGAAACGAACGAATACAATGAGGTACAACCAAACTCGCTATCGTGTATCCGTGCTAGCTAACTTTGTTGTTGCTTTCACATGCAAAATTTTTCGTTAAGCGACCGGAGCTCAAACATAGCAAGCAGCGAAGTGGCGAATCGATGACGGCTATTAACACGTAACCGCAACACAAATGCATAATTCAGTGTTTTGACAACATCGTTTTATCAGTATCGTTTGAACGACTATCGTTTCAAAGTTACGCGATTCATGCCCAGTTGCAACAAATGAGTCCGTACATATTTATGTACATACATAGGTACAAAGCCGTATGCATGTGTGGAGTTTAAATAATCGGAAGTAATAATCAATTGAAGCGCATTTCCTCTTACTATGCATATGCCTAAATGTATGCAACCATTTGGCAAGCAAACACAGGGTGCTTCCAATAAAAATAAAAATTTTATTCTGAAATACACATGCTAAGCCCTTCGAAATTTGGTGATGGAAGAATATAATAAAAATTTGTGAAACAAAAAACAACACATAAATACTTTTGCAACGCACGCGTTTAAAAATATACTTTTCATAAAAATGCGCCATAAGCTCTTGTCTTTTGAGCGGGATCTTTGCCTCAGAACAAACAATTATTTTTAAATAATCGACTTAAGTGCATATACCGAAGCGCTAAAGAGCCCAAATACACCGCAAAAATTGTGGCTCAAACCTCCTTTTTTCATTTCCTCTATATATGGATCAAAGATGTGTCAATAAATATTGAACGTGTGCCAAATTTCGTGATACCAATTCACGGCTCGGCATTTCGTGTTGCATTTCGAACAAATTAGAAGTGGTATCACCATACATATAATAAAACGTATAGATAATTGTCAATAAAATAACATTAAGATAAGATTTCCAGGCTTCATCTATTGGACTTTAAGGGCCGGCTGTTCAATGTCTGATTAGCACAAATCGGAGGTAGAAGCATCGGTTAAGAACAACGACTGCTTTATCGATCACATGTTACATGCATGATGTCGAAGTCGTCGATAGTGTAGTGGTAGTGATAACCAGACATTGAACCACTTGCCCTAAACCTCTCAACACAAAAACATGTAAATACCGATGCGATATATATTGAACATGTAGCATTCCCGCGCGATCCATCGCTATTTTGAAATCCATCAATATGGATCACGATTCAAATAGGTTTGTTCCACACGAGCCCGCGGGTACCCACGGGTGCCCAAAGCAGCCCAGAAAGCGTTCCTCACGCTAGAAAAATGGGTAATAGAGAGCGAATACGTTCCACTTTTGGATCGTAAATATCTTCTTTTTTGTTGCACAAAACAGCCCGGACTTTTTTTCCGGGCACAAATGTGCAAAAGGGCAATTTGAAATAACTGCTTTTTTTGTTTAAATCCGAAAGCAAATTTTATAAAAGCAAAAGTGGAAAATATCACAGAATTTTCAGAAAATGTAGTTATTTGGTAATTTTATTAGACATATAAGATAAATACACGTAAAATCATTGTTTAGAGCTGATATGTTGATTCCGGGGACGAAATGTAGTTTTTTGCGTTCCTCACGCTCTGGGCACTTTTGGCACGTGTTGGCACATTTTTGACACTTGTGAGAGAGTAACTTATTTTTACTCTCTAATTACCGGAGCAGCCCGGAAAGCGTGGGAACGAAGCTAATATCACAATAAATATTGAACGTGTGACAGTCGCCCCACACTGTGATAAATTAACGAGTAGACTGCCCAGCGATAATTTTCTTCGATATGTGGTTAGTTATTTTTGCTGAGCGTTCTGTTGCCTGATCAATGCAATTGTTTCTAGTAGTGTTGTTACCGCTACCCAATAAACACAAAAAAATATTTCTCCAACCTTGGAGAAATTTATAGTTCTCAAGTTGATATCCAACATCGTTCTCCAACTCATTTCTAACCGACGCGCAGATACGTAAAATGTGATAGCGCAACGAACTTTTAATTATCAAGTGAAAAACGAAAGCTTTGTATATAAAGAGGAAAATTACAAAAAGTAAATAATCTTCAAAGTATCCTCACATAATCTTGAAAGAAAATAAAAGGCGAAGTGAATCATCAAATGGCAAATTACTGTCGGACTGTATACTGTGAAATGAATTATTGTAATACGATATTGATTAACTACATAATACAAAAGGAGTAATAAAATGAAAATTAGTATTTAAATTCATCTATGTATGTCGTTTCAATCAAAACGGTATAAGGTATTTTACTAATTCAATTTCAGTATTTCAATGATATGTTTGAGACCAATTGGAGAATTACATTGGAGTTCAAGTTGAGAACTAGCATTTTCTCAACTTGAGACAGTGCTTTTTTCATATAAAGAAAAATGCCCTTTTTGTAAAGAGCACTATGATCCTCCACTTGAGGTACTGTTGAGAAATAACGTTGAAGATTTCAGAAATACCTTAGTTCTCAACTTAACCCCAAGCTGAGCTCAAACTTAAATGTTTATTGGGTACACACAACCACAGTAGAATTTGTTAAATTAATCCAACTTTTTTAGTCCGACGTTATGCACGGCAAACTTACCAAAATAAAAAAAAAGTTGCCAAGTTTCCAAGCACTCAAAAAGTTACCTACTTTGGTCACAAGTGACCATATGTGGCAACCGTGGTCAGGACCATCGCTGTTGTTGTGCTGCATTTTACTGGGAGCAGGCACTAACATTTGTCCTATTCACTTGATTTCTCGGTTTATTTAAATCCAAAAGTCATTACAATGTTCCCATATTATGCTCTATACGGAAATAAGTATGTAACTTCAATTGCTGGTAAAGATGGAGACGGATCTTCAACAATGGCAACACAACCATTCGACGGGTGTGGTTTTGCCACCACTAGCCTCACCGGCTGTGCATTTAGCGACATGAGTTCTATTAACTAAGCATTTTCGACTCGCTAGAAACCTATGGGTTGTCCTCATTACCGGGATATCGATGTCTCCTCCTCCCAGATTTGCGATGGCCGAGTAGCTTCTTTTGCCTTAGAAAATAAGCTAGCGGCCTTTACACAAGCTACGGCACATTCGCAAGTCGTCAAAATTGAGGCTCATCCTCGTTAGTTTCCACTCGTATTGAACCTAGAAAAATAAATAAATAAATGAAGTTAATTACAATATAAATTACAATTTTTATAAATTATACTATACTTAGAACTCATGATTCAATAATGAATAATAATAATAATTGAATCATGCTTACAACTTACAAATAGTACGGCCTCATGATATACTTCAGAATGACATTTACGTCATACTGGAATTTGAATACTTACAGGCTAACCTAATATTCACGCACGCCGCCAATTTACTGTCAAAAATTTCTCATGCACATACAACTTGTATGGGACCAACCGAAATTGAACGGCGTGCGTATGAAGCTAACTCAATTTCCAATTTTTGTTCTGCGTGACATTTTGATTTGACATTTCGCTCAATGAAATCAAATGCAAACGCACGCAAGCCAATTTCGGGTGACGCAAAAAAAACAAATTCGACGGCGTGCGTACCAAAACGCAAGCCGCGAATATTAGGTTAGCATGTTAGCGTTGCATGCGAGTTGTCACATAAGAATCTGTTAAATGGGCTTTGCGTGTAAGCGGTTACCCAACGCATAGCACTTAACACGTAGAATTCTGTTGGGTTTTGATTTTTACGTAAAAATGGTATAGCAGTAGTTGCCTTCCAGATGCTTCACGATTTGCAGGTTTTTACAGGAAGTCGTTCCAGGTGACCACCTCCCATAAAGTTTATTAATGGAGAAAACAGCTGTTCCTGCAAATCGTGAATTTCGTGAATATCGTGAAGCATCTGGAACGCAACTAGTGCAAGTGTGCATAACTTGGCTATTAAGGGCCGTTTGCACCATGTCTAGTTAATTCTAACTCCCAGTTAAACATCTTTATCGACGTTATCGACACCCATCATATAACATGTGATCGATAAAGCAGTTAACGTGCTTAACTGAAGGATGTACCTCCAGTTAGCGTTAACTAGACATGGTGCAAACGGCCCTAAGTATGCCACTGCAGTGTCACCAGTGATGAAAAAATAGGTACATACCATTATATCCTTTTTAGACTTGCTTAAGTTGAAAGTACTTTCGGTACAAGAATCCAAGTTGAGCACATTTGCAATGTAACTTTGCAACCATTTTTGAAAAACCATTTCAACACCAACAGCCAAATATAAAAATGTATAAACCTGTATTTGGTCTTTAGGCACATTTATATACATACATATGTAAGTAAATTAAGTGCCAGCTACAAAACTAATGATGGCACGATTAATCGAGAAACGGATTATAATCGGTTAAAGATTTAATTGCATCGAAATTTTCATTTCGATTAACCGATTAGTTTTCAAAATAATCGAAAAGAAGCCATCAAAAATTGACTATTTGATTCAAGCAAAAATGTAAGCATCAAAATTACATCATCCAAAATTGGCGCCCTAACCACCCAACAACAGCTGGACTTGATTTTGGCAGGTTTTTTACTTGAATTTTGCTCATCTTTCATATAAAAAATCGTTGAAAATATTTTGTATTGAAGAAAATCTACAACACCGCTAGCAAGAAAAAAATGCCAAAAATCAGTGGTAGGAATGTTCGCTATCGTATCGATTATTCTGAATATCGATATTTCATGGCACGATAATCGATTTTTCGAATCGATATTCCAAGGTCGATATATCGAAGACATCGATACTTACCCGCAATATCGATATTTAAGTTGAAATTTATTTTTGATCTACAAAAAAGTGTATGATAAAATATTAAAGTAGGTTTAATCAGCAGCTTGTGTGATTTATTTAGCTCTTAAGGGCCGGTTACTCAATGTCTGGCTAACACTAATCTCCGGTTAAACATAGTTATCGACGTTACCGACTCCGTGATGTATGCACGGAGTGGAAGACGTCGATAACGGTGTTTAACCGCAGATTAGTGTTAACCGGACATTGAGTAACCGGCCCTAACTTTGACAAACCGCTTGAGTCGACCGGCATGCAGTTTTAATCCTCAGTAAATATACAAGATGGAAATAACACAATTGGGTAAGATGACAGGCAGGTCTAATATTCTATTCAATTGGGAGTAGTATTTTCAACATCGATATTGTTCAGCCCGATATATCCCCATATCGATTTTACATGCAATGAATTAAATCGATTCATGATATCGATACTTTCTTAGGGCCGGTTGTTCAATGTCTGGTTATCACTACTTGCCGGTTAAACATCATTATCGACATCTTCGACATCATGCATATAACATGTGATCGATAAAGCAGTCCTTGTATTTAACCGGGGCTTCTACCTCTGATATGTGCTAATCAGACATTGAACAACCGGCCCTTAAATATCGAACATTCCTAATCAGTGGCAAGTACTACCTAGGAATGTTCGATATCGTATCGATTTTTGTGAATATCGATATTTCATCGCAAGATAATCGATTTTTTTAATCGATATTCCAAGGTGAATATATCGAAGACATCGATACTTTAGCCGCAATAACGATATTTAAGTTGAAATTTATTTTTCATCTACCAAGAAGTGTATGGAAAAATACTAAAGTAGGTTTAATCAACAGCTTGTGTGATTTATTTAGCTCTTGGGTTTGACAAACTGCTTGAGTCGACCAGCATGCCGTTTCAATCCTCAGTAAATATACAAGATGGAAATAACACCAAAGAACGTAGATAACAAGAAGGGACAACTCGTTTTAATTGTGGCGAAGGTGCGCAACAGGGGCGTGCCTTCTCTTTTCATCCAATCAAAAAATGCACTAGGGCTAAAGGGAAGGCACGCCCCTGTTGCGCACTTTCGCTACAATTATAACGAGTTCTCCCTTTTTGTTATCTACGTTCTTTGATAACACAATTAGTTGAGTTGATAAGCAGGTCTAATATTCTATTCAATTGGGAGTAGGATTTTTAACATGAATTTTTCCGATATCGATATTGTTCAGCCCGATATATCGCCATATCGATTTTACATGCAATGAATTAAATCGATTCATGATATCGATACTTTCTTAAATATCGAACATTCCTAGTCCTACCTGTTTCAAACCAGTGATAGAAAAGTAAGTACAATTGTACTATTTTCAGCACTTTTACAGATACACTCGGTACAAACACGCTATTTAAAATTGAATGGGCTACAGAACTTTATACTCAAAATCTTTCTAAGAAATGCAATTAAAAAGCTCGGAATTTTCACGAAAATTAGTTGATATTTTTTTGAAACTGCACGAACGTTGAACTAAACAAAATAACAAAAAGAAGAAATGTATTCTTAAAACTTGTCAATCTGTGATGCGCTTATAATTTTGACAAGGGGTGTAATACGGATGGTATACTACTTTTCATTTATTATTTCGCCCAATTTTCTCAATTGTTTACACATCAAATTCATAGCGTTAGTTTCCATATTTTAACACGAAAAGTATCCTTTAATAAACGGGTCAGTTTTTTATAACTTTTAAATGCTTTTCATTTATTTTCGATTTTAATCGAAACGACCGATTAATCGGTTAATTTCCTACGATTAATTGCAATTAATAATCGAATGCTTTCTATTAATCAACTAACCGAGTATTAGATTTTCTGCCATTTCTATACTAAACGCGATTTCCCATCTCTTAGTAGAGCACAGCTGTCAATCTCATCGACACCTACCGAAATCATAAGAAAAATTATAAAAGTACCAAGGAACGCCATCACATGTTAAATAGAGGGAAATTTTTCTTTTTGGAGGCAGACCAAAGTGTTAATACATTAAGGGCCGGTTACTCAATGTCAGGTTAACGCTAATCTCCCGGTAAACATAGTTATCGACGGTACCGACTCCCTATTGTATGCATGGAGTCGAAGACATCCATAACGATGTTTAACCGCAGATTAGTGTTAACCAGACATTGAGTAACCGGCCCTTAATAATTGAACTTATAAGCTGTGAAATGAGAAAAACTATAAGAACCACAAACAGACTTAGGGCCGGTTACTCAATGGCCGGTTACCACTAATCTCCGGCTAAACATAGTTATCGACGTTACCGACCCCCTGTTGCATGCATGGAGTCGAAGACATCGATTACCATGTTTAACCGCGGATTAGTGTTAGCCAGTCATTGAGTAACCGGCCCTTATTTAAACTCACCACCACAATCATGTTATCACCTATGTTTACGAAATTAGAGATACAGTGCGTGACATTGAATTAGCCCCACATAAATAAAAATACGAATCAAAACGTTAATATCACGCAAGGTATCGAGTTCTTCGTCGCGTAGGACCTTATTATGAGTTGCATTCGATTTTCGATCTTCGCTGGTTATCGAAGATCGAAAGTGAAATTCTATGCAACCGTGTCGAAATTTTCGTTGAGTATCGAATTTTCTGTAGCGAGGTGTTAGAAAATTGTGAAAAATGTATAATTTTGTATTTGTTTTCTTACTTTTTGACGGCTAGACTAATTTTAAAATTTTTTTGTTAATTTTATGAAGTTCTAACGCCGTGAATACTAAACACAAGCTCGGAAGGCTAGTTTTACTTGTGAAAGAAAATCTCAATACTCAGTTGGCACGATCTCTGAGAACAAAATCATAGAGCTGTTTATAGTTTTAATATATTTTAAATAGATTTGGATCACAAAATTTCTTAGATATATTGTATTATATTTTGACATATTGACATCGAAAGGCTACACTTAAACTCTATTAAACGTTTTCTGCTCCAGGCCAGTTTTCTAAGCTCTCTGATGAATCGTTCAACCAGAACTCCGTTGTAATGACGTTTTTATAAACTCACTTTCTTTTTTATTTCATTATAATTTGCACAAATTTACATAAATATGTATAAGCATACTATTAAGTTTGCTCGATTTGTAAACAAAGCTTGTCAGCGGCGAAAAATATACTATTGTGAACAACCTAAACGAAAGCGAAATTCACAATAGAACTATTCTTTATCGAATCAGCGCCATAATACGAAATGAAAATTCGCTCGATCAGCACTTTCGACCACAGTCCAAAATCGAATGCAACTCATAATAGGGGCCATGACTTCGTAGGTACTCAACCAATAATAAATAAAAAAATATATATATAGATGCATGCACATACTACGAAAATTCGGAGCGGAAACTTGGCCTTTCTGCCCAATAAAATCAGGGGATTGGAAATTTGGGCTTTCTGCCCCAAGCGAATACAAGTAAATACCACAACGTGGATCGGAATCTCGGCCTTTCCGACCACGTTCAAAAAATTAAAAAGCGCTATGGAGCGGAAACCAGGCCCACTCGCCCGCAGCCTAATTATACGCGATACTTAGTTTTGTCAAATACAGCATCAAGGTAGACTAGGGCCTACTAGAAACCTACACCTGCTGTGTATGCCACGACTACACCACAACTCCACCTCAGTCAAGTGCAATGCTTGCGAGGGGTGGAGTCACCTCAGAATCTGCTCAGGATTACGGACACATCGGTAGTGGACCACGTCGTTTGTGGCCCCCTGCTTCTCAAATAGAGCAGCTTACACGGCTAACCCTAGTCCACCTGAGCAGCTCCACACAAAACACCACAGCACAACTTAACAACACAATAGACCACACCACAACCACGACAGACCACAGAACATACACAACCGCACCAGAAGCCACACGCCGCCGCCAACAACTCTTGGTTCCTCCTACAATGTGCACGGTATGCCAGACCAGGATATTCCGTAATGTGACGTCAGTCAAGTGCGACACCTGCCTTGGCTGGTGCCACTTTAGGGCATGTTCAGGTCTGCGCACCACGCAAGATTGGACGAGGAACTTCGAGGGCCCGTGTTACGCTGCACGGTCGCAAACCCCAACTGCGACGCCACCCACTACCACCACAGGGCGGCAACCACCACAGCAGCGCACACAGCCAATGGCATTGCTATCCGGTCAGGCGACGTTGAGCCCGAAAAATTTAATGAGTACTTACCCCCTGTCACCTGCTGCCCGGCAGGATATCACCCTGATATAGGTGCGCTCCTCAGAGGTAAACACCGTATGGTAGTATGTGACTTTAATGCGCACCACGATCTTTGGCACTCAAGCCTGTCAAACGATTGTAGGGGAACTGACTTGGCTGAGCAGATAGACGATACGACATTTTGCACAATGAACGACGACGCACCCACCAGGACTATGGGCAGCTCCTGCAGCTCGCCAGACATAACAATAGTCAGCGCTGGTCTGATAAACAGCATATCATGGCTACCTATGCTGACTTTGGCATCAGACCATCTGCCCATAGTCATCTCGATCGATAAACCAACCGACTTTGCTTCCGCGGAACACCGGACCTATATCAACTTTTCTAAAGCTGCGCTCCCTACACAAACCGACGTCCACCTTGGTGAACGTAAGTTCCGCAGGGTTGTCACCGCTGCTGCAGCTCACTTCATACCGGCAGGATGCATAACGGACCTACGTCCAAATTTCCCTGCTGAAGCGGCTGTTCTAACCGATCAGCGTGACAGCCTTCGTCAAGCCGATCCCGGAGATCCCCGTCGTGGATGTCGTCAGGACCGTGCAGGAAAACAGCGCTAAGCAACAAAAAAAATAATAGTAATTTTATCTGAAAAAAAAAAAACTGTGATAGCGTCGCTTTTTATTACCGCAAAATCATTCCAAAATACTACTATACTATACTTAGAACTCATGATTCAATAATGAATAATAATAATAATTGAATCATGCTTACAACTTACAAATAGTACGGCCTCAAGCTGAAATTAGTCGAGAATGCAAACGTATACTTAAACGCAGTCTGTATACGCAGAATTTTGTCGATTACTGGAGCCTTCAGTGTTGCTTACTACACTGTTGCCGCTCATCAATGCCTTTTCATAAACTTACCCTTTCAACTACAATTTTTCGTGCTATATTAGATTTTAGCTAAATATAAACTACTTAGTTTTCAACAAAAACCTTATTCAATAGTAAATTTCAAATATTTTAAACATATTTTGAATAGGAACTTATAACTTTTTTACCAACTGTAAAACTGACGAAGTGGCAACCATCTAAAGAAGACGAAATCAGCTGACACGGAAAAATCTAAATTCCGCAGATTTCTACGCTACGGGCTACAACTACAGAAAAATTCTGCGGTGTTGAGTTTTCATTTACATGGCGCTTTGGTAAGACAGATCGTGTCAGCCGACTCGGGTTTACGTACCGTTAGGTTTACGTTCTTGACTAATTTCAGCTTCATGGTATACTTCAGAATGACATTTACGTCATACAGGAATTTGCATACTTAGGGCCGGTTGTTCAATGTCTGATTAGCCCAAATCGGAGGTAGAAGCATCGGTTAAGAACAACGACTGCTTTATCGATCACATGTTACATGCATGATGTCGACATCGTCGATAGTGTAGTGGTAGTGATAACCAGACATTGAACTACCGGCCCTAAACCTCTCAACACAAAAACATGTAAATACCGATGCGATATATATTGAACATGTGTGGCAACCCCGCCTCAAATGTTGCATGATCCATCCGGACAGCGGCGCGACGAGCAATCGTCTAACACTTCGGTAAACCAACGCCGGCCACGAAAGCAAATACTTTTACCGAAGCCTTTTTTACTGACGCCACACGTGTAGCAGACAACGATATTATTTTCTAAGTTTTCTTTATTGTTCAGAGTCACAGAAGTAATTGAATAAATATATAAGTGTTAGTAAACGCGCGGTCTTAACTATTCATTGGGTGAAGTCATCGTATCTATACATGTAGCATTCCCGCGCGATCCATGCTATTTTGAAATCCATCAATATGGATCGCGATTCAAATATCACAATAAATATTGAACGTGTGACAGTCGCCCCACACTGTGATAAATGAACGAGTAGACTGCCCAGCGATAATTTTCTTCGATATGTGGTTAGTTATTTTTGCTGAGCGTTCTGTTGCCTGATCAATGCAAATGTTTCTAGTAGTGTTGTTACCGCTACCCAATAAACACAAAAAAATATTTCTCCAACCTTGGAGAAATTTATAGTTCTCAAGTTGATATCCAACATCGTTCTCCAACTCATTTCTAACCGACGCGCAGATACGTAAAATGTGATAGCGCAACGAACTTTTAATTATCAAGTGAAAAACGAAAGCTTTGTATATAAAGAGGAAAATTACAAAAAGTAAATAATCTTCAAAGTATCCTCACATAATCTTGAAAGAAAATAAAAGGCGAAGTGAATCAAATGGCAAATTACTGTCGGACTGTATACTGTGAAATGAATTATTGTAATACGATATTGATTAACTACATAATACAAAAGGAGTAATAAAATGAAAATTAATATTTAAATTCATCTATGTATGTCGTTTCAATCAAAACGGTATAAGGTATTTTACTAATTCAATTTCAGTATTTCAATGATATGTTTGAGACCAATTGGAGAATTACATTGGAGTTCAAGTTGAGAACTAGCATTTTATCAACTTAAGACAGTCCTTTTTTCATATAAAGAAAAGGGCCCTTTTTGTAAAGAGCGCTATAATCCTCCACTTGAGGTACTGTTGAGAAATAACGTTGAAGATTTCAGAAATACCTTAGTTCTCAACTTAACCCCAAGCTGAGCTAAAACTTAAATGTTTATTGGGTACACACAACCACAGTAGAAATTGTTAAATTAATCCAACTTTTTTAGTCCGACGTTATGCACGGCAAACTTACCAAAAAAAAAAAAAAAAGTTGCCAAGTTTCCAAGCACTCAAAAAGTTACCTACTTTGGTCACAAGTGACCATATGTGGCAACCGTAGTCAGGACCATCGGTGTTGTTGTGCTGCATTTTACTGGGAGCAGGCACTAACATTTGTCCTATTCACTTGATTGCTCGGTTTATTTAAATCCAAAAGTCATTACAATGTTCCCATATTATGCTCTATACGGAAATAAGTATGTAACTTCAATTGCTGGTAAAGATGGAGACGGATCTTCAACAATGGCGACACAACCATTCGACGGGTGTGGTTTTGCCACCACTAGCCTCACCGGCTGTGCATTTAGCGACATGAGTTCTATTAACTAAGCATTTTCGGCTCGCTAGAAACCTATGGGTTGTCCTCATTACCGGGATATCGATGTCTACTCCTCCCAGATTTGCGATGGCCGAGTAGCTTCTTTTGCCTTAGAAAATAAGCTAGCGGCCTTTACACAAGCTACGGCACATTCGCAAGTCGTCAAAATTGAGGCTCATCCTCGTTAGTTTCCACTCGTATTGAACCTAGAAAAATAAATAAATAAATGAAGTTAATTACAATATAAATTACAATTTTTATAAATTATACTATACTTAGAACTCATGATTCAATAATGAATAATAATAATAATTGAATCATGCTTACAACTTACAAATAGTACGGCCTCATGGTATACTTCAGAATGACATTTACGTCATACAGGAATTTGCATACTTAGCGTTGCATTCGAGTTGTCACATAAGAATCTGTTAAATGGGCTTTGCGTGTAAGCGGTTACCCAACGCATAGCACATAACACGTAGAATTCTGTTGGGTTTTGATTTTTACGTAAAAATGGTATAGCAGTAGTTGCGTTCCAGATGCTTCACGATTTGCAGGTTTTTACAGGAAGTCGTTCCAGGTGACCACCTCCCATAAGGTTTATTAATGGAGAAAACAGCTGTTCCTGCAAATCGTGAATTTCGTGAATATCGTGAAGCATCTGGAACGCAACTAGTGCAAGTATGCATAACTGGGCTATTAAGTATGCCACTGCAGTGTCACAAGTGATGAAAAAATAGGTACCATTATATCCTTTTTAGGGCCGGTTACTCAATGTCTGGTTAACACTAACTACAGGTAAAACATCGTTATCGACGTTACCGACACAATGTTATATGTATGGAGCCGAAGACGTCGATAACGATATTTAACCGCAGATTAGTGTTAACCAGACATTGAGTAACTTGCTTAAGTGAAAGTACTTTCGGTACAAGAATCCAAGTTGAACACATTTCCAACGTAACTTTGCAACCTTCCTTGAAAAACCATTTCAACTCCAACAGCCAAATATAAAAATGTATAAACCCGTATTTGGTCTTTAGGCACATTTATATACATGCATATGTAAGTAAATTAAGTGCCAGCTACAAAAATAATGATGATTAATTAATGATTAATCGAGAAACGGATTATAATCGGTTAACGATTTAATTGCATCGAAATTTTCATTTCGATTAACCGATTAGTTTTCAAAATAAACGAAAAGAAACCATCAAAAATTTACTATTTGATTCAAGCAAAAATGTAAGCATCAAAATTACATCATCCAAAATTGGCGCCCTAACCACCCAACAACAGCTGGACTTGATTTTGGCAGGTTTTTTACTTGAATATTGCTCATCTTTCATATAAAAAATCGTTGAAAATATTTTGTATGGAAGAAAATCTACAACACCGCTAGCAAGAAAAAAAAAATGCCAAATATCAGTGGTAGGAATGTTCGCTATCGTATCGATTACTCTGAATATCGATATTTCATGGCACGATAATCGATTTTTTGAATCGATATTCCAAGGTCGATATATCGAACACATCGATACTTACCCGCAATATCGATATTTAAGTTGAAATTTATTTTTGATCTACAAAAAAGTGTATGGGAAAATACTAATGTAGGTTTAATCAGCAGCTTGTGTGATTTATTTAGCTCTTAAGTTTTAATCCTCAGTAAATATACAAGATGGAAATAACACAATTAGGTAAGTTGACAGGCAGGGCTAATATTTGGGGTGTTCACAGTTCGTTCCAAATAGCGTCTCAAAATGTAGACGTCTACATTTTAAGACGTTTTCTAACCGTAAAATCTGTGGTGTTGTTGTTTCCCATACAAAATTGGAAAACGACGCCGTCTACATTTTGTCACACTCAAAGGTATGTTTTTTACGCGTCTACATTTTGCAACCTCGCAGCAGGGTTGCATTATGGCAATACTAATCACATTTTTTT
>NW_016159288.1:7307-21953 GCF_001687245.7 Rhagoletis zephyria | reverse complement strand
TTCGCTGGTTATCGAAGATCGAAAGTGAAATTCTATGCAACCGTGTCGAAATTTTCGTTGAGTATCGAATTTTCTGTAGCGAGGTGTTAGAAAATTGTGAAAAATGTATGATTTTGTATTTGTTTTCTTACTTTTTGACGGCTAGACACTAATTTTAAAATTTTTTGTTAATTTTATGAAGTTCTAACGCCGTGAATACTAAACACAAGCTCGGAAGGCTAGTTTAACNAGACTAATTTTAAAATTTTTTTGTTAATTTTATGAAGTTCTAACGTCGTGAATACTAAACACAAGCTCGGAAGGCTGGTTTTACTTGTGAAAGAAAATCTCAATACTCAGTTGGCACGATCTCTGAGAACAAAATCATAGAGCTGTTTATAGTTTTAATATATTTTAAATAGATTTGGATCACAAAATTTCTTAAATATATTGTATTATATTTTGACATATTGACATCGAAAGGCTACACTTAAACTCTATTAAACGTTTTCTGCTCCTGGCCAGTTTTCTAAGCTCTCTGACGAATCGTTCAACCAGAACTCCGTTGTAACNGTTTTCTAAGCTCTCTGATGAATCGTTCAACCAGAACTCCGTTGTAATGACGTTTTTATAAACTCACTTTCTTTTTTATTTCATTATAATTTGCACAAATTTACATAAATATGTATAAGCATACTATTAAGTTTGCTCGATTTGTAAACAAAGCTTGTCAGCGGCGAAAAATATACTATTGTGAACAACCTAAACGAAAGCGAAATTCACAATAGAACTATTCTTTATCGAATCAGCGCCATAATACGAAATGAAAATTGGCTCGATGAGCACTTTCGACCACAGTCCAAAATAAAATGCAACTCATAATAGGGGCAATGACTACGTAGGTACTCAACCAATAATAAATAAGAAAATTTATATATAGATGCATGCACATACTACGAAAATTCGGAGCGGAAACTTGGCCTTTCTGCCCAATAAAATCAGGGGATTGGAAATTTGGGCTTTCTGCCCCAAGCGAATACAAGTAAATACCACAACGTGGATCGGAATCTCGGCCTTTCCGATTACGTTCAAAAAATTAAAAAGCGCTATGGAGCGGAAACCAGGCCCACACGCCCGCAGCCTAATTATACGCGATACTTAGTTTTGTCAAATACAGCATCAAGGTAGACTAGGGCCTACTAGAAACCTACACCTGCTGTGTATGCCACGACTACACCACAACTCCACCTCAGTCAAGTGCAATGCTTGCGAGGGGTGGAGTCACCTTAGAATCTGCTCAGGGTTACGGACACATCGGTAGTGGACCATGTCGTTTGTGGCCCCCTGCTTCTCAAATAGAGCAGCTTACACGGCTAACCCCAGTCCACCTGAGCAGCTCCACACAAACACCACAGCACAACAACTTAACAACACAATAGACCACACCACAACTACGACAGACCACAGAACATACACAACCGCACCAGAACCCACACGCCGCCGCCAACAACTCTTGCCCCCAACCCCTATTGCGAATGTCGACTGGCAGTAGCGATTATCGATTATCGATGCTATTGCGAGTGTCGCTCAATTAGCGACTGTGAATACTTTTTAATCGCTCATCCTTCTATTGCTGTTTTTTAGTCGTTGGAGTTTGCGTTTATAAAATTTACATAAGAAAGTGGTACTATAATGGATAAAAAGTAAGTCAATTGAACTGGAAGTTGTAAAAAATTGTGAAATATACATATGCATGTATGTGTCTGAATTACAGATCAAAAATTATAAGCAACAAAAGGCAACTTGCGCGGTTGTTCGTACTGATGCAGGAGAGTGAAGACATAGGCAAAGGAATTTCCGGAAAGAGTAGGGTAGGAAGCTCCGCTTCTATTGGAAAAGATACATATACAATATTTCTTGTGCATATAACTCCGGCTACGCCATCCACAGTGTTTTTGCGCAGAACCAACATCCAAAAGTTTATACAAAAAAATCTTTATGAAATCTTTATTTTAAATTAAAGTTGAATTCTTTCAATACACTTGTTATGTTGTTATGTTAAAGTTTTTAAACTCGGGTCACGCGTTTGGACACAAAAACCCAACATCATTGTACAAAAAACTTAACCGTACCGTATTTCTTAAACTTCCATAAAGTTTATTAATGAGGAAAACAGCTTTTCCTGCAAATCATGTAAAGCCTAAAAACTGTGAAGCATCGGGAACGCAACTTCTATTCATAAAACTCACACATGTACATACACCTTCCAAGTCCAAGGGATCCGACGAATCTCGCAATTCCCTCCTTGCTTTAGCCAACTCTACTAATCTGTTAGCTTCCGCATCATCTTCCTCATCACTAAACCATATTCCAACTGTGTCCATTTTTTTAATTTTATAATAAAAGCAATTATTTAAAAAATGATGTAAATAAAACACTCAAGAAACAAATGTAAACAAACAAACAGCTGTTTACAATTCTGTCAACCATTCACAATAGTACAAATTTTTATCGATCAAGTTACACAATAGCAAAATAAAAGATGATCGACTCGATCGACAAATTTCTATTCTACTGCCAGTCGACACTCACAATAGGGGCCTTTGTTCCTCCTACAATGTGCACGGTATGCCAGACCAGGATATTCCGTAATGTGACGTCAGTCAAGTGCAACACCTGCCTTGGCTGGTGCCACTTTAGAGCATGTTCAGGTCTGCGCACCACGCAAGATTGGACGAGGAACTTCGAGGGCCCGTGTTACGCTGCACGGTCGCAAACCCCAACTACGACGCCACCCACTACCACCACAGGGCGGCAACCACCACAGCAGCGCACACAGCCAATGGCATTGCTATCCGGTCAGGCGACGTTGAGCCCGAAATATTTAAAGAGGACATACCCCCTGTCACCTGCTGCCCGGCAGGATATCACCCTGATATAGGTGCGCTCCTCAGAGGTGAAAACCGTATGGTAGTATGTGACTTTAATGCGCACCACGATCTTTGGCACTCAAGCCTGTCAAATGATTGTAGGGGAACTGACTTGGCTGAGGAGATAGACGATACGACATTCTGCACAATGAACGACGACGCACCCACCAGGATTATGGGCAGGTGCTGCAGCTCGCCGGACATAACAATAGTCACCGCTGGTCTGATAAACAGCATATCATGGCGACCTATGCTGACTTTGGCATCAGACCATCTGCCCATAGTCATCTCGATCGATAAACCAACCGACTGTGCTTCCGCGGAACACCGGACCAATATCAACTTTTCTAAAGCTGATTGTAAAGGCTTGGTGGAATTTACTGAAAGCACCTTCTCTGCGCTCCCTACACCAACCGACGTCCACCTTGGTGAACGTGAGTACCGCAGGGTTGTCGCCGCTGCTGCAGCTCACTTCATACCGACAGGATGCATAACGGACCCACGTCCAAATTTCCCTGCTGAAGCGGCTGTTCTAACCGATGAGCGTGACAGCCTTCGTCAAGCCGATCCCGGAGATCCCCGTATCAGGGAAAAGAGAACACCTTTCTGCGTAGGCGGCCTTCGAATACATATTTTCCATCGAAAGATTTATATTTTTAATGCTTATATGGTTATATCATATTTCCTTATGTTTCTCATTCTTGTATATTTTGGAGTTTGCCAGCTGAACGCCACCATTTAATTTGCATATGCAACCAAAGGTAGACGCGTGATTTTGAAGGTTTTTTTATTTAATAAATTGTGATTAATTGGTTACAATTAAAGTAACAAAGAAAGTTATAACTAATCCAAAGAAGTGTAAAGGGAAGAGGGATATAAAAATGTTTTGGTAAAGTGGCTGCTTTATGGAGAATAGGAGTGATAAATCTACGCTAATTTCCGAATTTTACAAAAAAGAGCATATTTCAAACCGAATTTCTAAATAAATTAGTGGCCAAAGATTACAAAAGTAGGTGCTAAAACAAGCAGTATCTACACACACGCGCCACGGTAACTTTTACCGTAGATCCATGGTAAAAAAAAATACCGTAGATCCACGGTAAAAAATACCGTAAATCCATGGTAAAAAAATACCGTAGATCCACGGTGAAAATTACCGTAGATCCACGGTAAAAATTACCGTAGATACACGGCAAAAATTCCCGTATATCCGCGGTAAAAATACCGCAGATCTAAGGTTTTTACCGTGGATCCACGGTAATTTTTACCGCGCTTAGGGATTATAACCCTTACTACGCAGAATTCTCCTTTCTGTGTTGCCGGAGAAGTGGGGCGGAACTTTTTTCTGCGTAGGCGGCCCTCGGCCGCGCTTAGTGATTATAACCCTTATTACGCAGAATTCTCCTTTCTTTGTTGCCGGAGAAGTGGGGCGGAACTTTTTTCTGCGTAGGCGGCCTTCGGTCACGCTTAGGGATTATAATCCTTACTACGCAGAGTTCTCGTTTCTGTGTTGCCGGAGAACGGCGTAACTTCTTTCTGCGTAGGCGGCCTTCGGCCGCGCTTAGGGATTATAACCCTTACTACTCAGAATTCTACTTTCTGCGTTGCCGGAGAAGTAGGACAGAACTTAGGGATTATAACCCTTACTACTCAGAATTGGACAGAACTTCTTTCTGCGTAGGCGGCGGTATTTTTACCGTGGATCTACGATAAAAGTTACCGAGGCGCGTGTAATTAGACACTCTCGTTAAAATAATGTGTGGACAGTAGGGTTATTACTTTTTGATTTTTTTTTTAAATATCAAATTTTACGTGCCCTAGCCAAAAAGGCCATAAAAAAATATTACGAAACGCAATCTTACTTTTTCGCTGCTGTCAAAAAAGTTCCCGCACAAAACGAGTTGAAATTTCGCCTATATTTTTTTAGTTTAATTAAAACAGTTCTCTGAATTTTTAAACAAAGTATATATATATATATATTTAATGGCATAAAGGAAACTTTAGACAAATATGATTTGTGGAAATCAATTAAAATGATAATTACTGACACAACTAACGTTAACATAGGAAAAACAAACGGAGTTATTGCTTTGCTAAAGAACCATTACAAGGCAATGTCACTTCCTCCTCCACAGTATATTGGTTGCCAGCATCATGTTTTAGACTTGCTTTTAAGACATGTTATGGACGAGTTGTTGATGAAAAATCGTCAAATGATGGAAAATCATCATCGCCAAATATATGTTACAGTTTTGTCTCAGAACTAATAATTAATTATGAACAATTAAAAAACAACTATAAACAAAATGAAGAAAGTATTAAAGCTGTAAATATTAAATGGAGAGATGATATGCAGTTCCTGTATGAGCTTGGAAAAGTTTTCAGACACTACGAAACACATGAAAAATTTCCCTTCATTAATTTCAAAACTATACCTCCTACCTACCTATACCTCCAATAAGCAACGCTCGGTGGAATTCTGGAGCAATTCTGGCAATATTAGCATTTATACTGATTCCAAAATACCGAGCAGAACTATATAAAGTATGTCAATTTATATGTGGTGCATGGTACGACGTATGGTTTTCGGACCATTGTTTCCGCGAAGACAATTTTAAATTATTAAATTTATCTTTGTCACAATTTAAAAAAGCTAAAGAGTGTTTTCTAAGGCACTCCGCACATTAAGCGCCTAGTCATAGAAGAGTAATTGTTCCGTCATGCCGAAACGAATGCATGACGACTCGACTTCTGCACACTTGGCGCCGTACATAAATGAAATCAAAAAATTGATTTTAGTTTACTGACATTTTTCCTGTTATTCAGTGAAAATTTGTTTGGCGAATGTGACAAAAACACATAAAAAAAATACAATTTCATGATGTTCACATCTAGCGACGAGGACGATGCCCTTATGCTCCTAGCTCTTCATCTTCGGCGTCGTAAAATGAAGAGGCGTAGGAAATATTGGGTTCATCCGTATATAAGGAATAATAGTCAGAACCGACTATTCATTGCTGCGAAGGAGCTCTCTGAAGACGACGAAAAATTTCAGTCTTGCTACAGGATGTCTAAGAACACCTTCAACTCTTTGGTTTCGCTTGTGGGTCCGGCTCTTCAAAGACAAAATACAAGGTTCAGAGAATGTATTAGCCCTGAAGAGCGACTAATGATAACGCTTAGGTAAAATTTTGAAATCAATTTACATTTATTAATATAACTACATACGTATACATACATGATCATGCACATGTGAATGTAAATCATTGGTTATTTTCAAATACGACTGTTACATTTTGGTTAAAATTTTGGTCACTGTTATTAGTNACAGGATTTAGTCCGGAGTTTCTTTTCCTGTAAGTTCATGAAAAGTGTCAAACGATCAGCTGATTTGCATGTGCAAGCAAAAACTAACAGCGGTGAAAGCAAAGTACCTTATGTTTGTAAAAAAAATGGAAGTAAACAACGAAATGTTTGAATATGTATAGATTTTAATAATTATTTAGTGATATTTCAGCTAAATCAGTGTTGTAAAAATGACATGTAAACAAACCGACTGACGTTTTTACAGGAAATAGTGCTTTTTGCGTTCCTATGCACTTCTGCATCTGTTCTCCTTTTACTCTCATTTGAGAGAATAAAATTGTAGTTTGACAGTTCCACAGGTTTTAGTCCGAAGTTCAAAGGAACAGACTATTTCTGTTCGCGTACTATTTTGGATATTTCTCTCTTGTGAGAGAACAGATGACATTTCGCCGAAATCTGGCAGTTGGTTGGTTTCTGCTGGAGATTTTAAACGAACGCACCTATTATTGATGGTTGATTGAAGGATACATCATTTTGCGAAATAGCAGGTCTACTGGCCAAACTATTGCTGCTCGATGGACATAAAATATGGGTACTATTTGGAAATAATTTTATTTCATTTGGCGAAGATGCAGGTGTACTAACCACGGAACCGCTGCTTGATGAGATCAAATTAAAATTGTTTGTAGAATTTCTCATAAATTTTTGAATTCCTGTAAGGCAGTAAATTCTAAATTCCGTGTAGTCTTCTTCCGTCATCTTCTCCACATCTGATAGCAGACTCATTAAAAACAATCGACGACCTTCATAAGGTCCCTTTTTATCTTGCCTTTCTTTTACAATTTGTAAAACAGCACCAGCAATTTCTTCCTCTCCATTACCTGCCTTTTTTTTCTTTCTTAGGTTACTTGTACATTCCGTAGGAAGATTGCGTTTTGCTGGTTGGAAAACCGAATTGGAAGTATTTTGTTCAGTATCTGTTTCTTCAATTTCCGTCGATATATCCATATCGGACAGCAAAATATTGCTGTTGTTCTTCTCTGAATGCTGTACGGTTCTTACATAAGGTAGCACAAACTCCAAAATGTCATGCAGGTAATACGGCTTCTTGGCTTTTGCTGATGAACCACTTGGAGGTTCTTTTAAACTTCGAACGAAATTATTTCGGACATTTTTCCATTTGTCTTTGCAATCAGCGACTATAAAAGAATGAAAACGTAATAAAGTAATTGTTCAGTCACAGAAGTTTAAACATGGTAATCTGGCAAATTTTTGCATGGTGACAACTTTATTGCAAATACCCTTAAGATTTGATTGCCACGATGGGTACTATTGTTTAGGAATAGTTTAGTTGAGGCCCTTAAATTTTGGTTTCACTCTTTTTAAAAAACCGAACCCTTTTTAAAGATGTCGGTAATTCCACATCTGGTTAGGTCCCACAAATAATTCAAAAACAACTACCATGCAAAAACCTCCAGATTTCCCTTACTGAGCTACTAGTTTTGGTGACAAAACAATATACATATGTATATTCATTGTAGATATTTAGCAACCGGATGTACATATACCGCACTAGCGCTGTATTTTCAGCGGGGCGAACGCACAATTGGTCTCGTTGTTGAAGAAACGACCAAAAAAATTTGGGATATACTCAATGGAACATATATGGAAATGCCGAATCGCGATGAATGGACTCGAATTTCGAATCGCTTTTATGAGTTATGGCAAATGCCCAATTGTTTAGGTGCAATATATGGTAAACATATCCGCATTGAAAAGTATCCGAAGTCTGGATCGGCTAATTACAATTACAAGAACTATCATTCTATAATCTTACTTGCCAGTAGCGATGCGGACGGATTTTTTACAACTATTGAGACCGGGTTTGCTGGACGAAACAGCGATGGAGGCGTATTTAGAGTTTCACAGCTGCAGCTATGGTTGGAAAGAAGCTCTGAAGTACCACTACCCAAAGAACTACCCCACGACGAGAGCGGAACCAAATTTCCGTTTTACTTTGTAGCAGACGCTGCGTTTCCAATTAGGAAGAATATAATGCGGCCATATCCAGAGCGAGGTATAGACAATAAAATGCGCATATTCAACTACAGGCTGAGTCGAGCGCGAAAAAATATTGAGTGCACTTTCGGCATGGTGACCCAAAAGTTTCAAGTGTTTATGTCACCAATTCGCTGCAAAAATTACGACACAATTATTTCAATAGTGCAGTGTGCATGCATTTTGCATAACTTCATACGCAAAAAAGACGGCACATTATATACGAGTACTACACAAGTTCGGGAAAACACCCACTATCAATCTGCAAATATACCAATGCCGTCCAGTATTATAGTAGCTCCACTGCGCAAGCTTTAAGGAACTACCTCGCAAATTATTTCTTACGTCCGAATTCCGCTTTACCATGGCAATGGACTTATTGCATTTAAAATAAAATAAATACTCATTTATTGCTTAATGAACCGATTGCTATTTTTTTTATTATATTGGCGTTTTTATGATTTCGCTGTTGTTATTGCAGCACTTTGGCCCTAAGCTATTTGTTGTTTTTGTAACTAGTAAAGCGCATAATTACCCTCTTAATTGATTTAATTAGCTAAAATACTGCTCTAGTCACTTGAAATAGCGTAAGGATATCAACTCAAAATTGAGAAGTTCAACTCTTCAACCTTTGTATTATATACCATACTCGCATATTACCATATGCAAAACATCCTAAATAATTTTCACTGTTTTAATACTAATCTGGCCCCTTAGCACATGTAATGCTAACTAGGACCCTATTTTACTGTCATATGTAGATCCAAGCTACTTTTGAAATTAGGGAATTTTGCTGTCCATTATGACTTTCCGACTCAATATAGTCATCACTATTGAATGATCCTCCGATTCTAGTGTTATCAAATAGGACATTGAACGAATTCCTCTAAAACTATGACGTCGGTAGAGAAACCTTTATTTAAGCAAAGATCCTTGAAGCATTAGCTGAACTCCTCAACAACATCAACATTAAACTTGCCCTAATCAAAATAAAGGGCATTGTTTCTTTATTTTTTAATCTTATGCTTTATTGTTAATTTTTTTTAAACATAACTGCCATCGCCTATCCCATATTGCTCGTATGGTGGCCTCTTTTTGAGACTGTTGCTTTTTAAAGGGTTTATGAGATTGAGAAGCATATAAGAACTTAAAATAGCGGACATTTATGCGACCTTATAATGTTATATTATGACCGTGGCACGACATACCTGACCAATTTATTTGTTCTGATATTGCTGCCCAAGCCTTCTCCGTTACATCCTTTCTTGAATAGTCCTGCAGAGTATTGTTGTAAAGGCACGGATACTTCTCCACGATCAGTACAAATTTAGCCACTAAATTGTTCATGTTTATTTATTATTTTTTATTTTTTCAATGACAAATGTATTTTCAAAACTTGAATACGAGAACATATGTATGTATGTAAAATGAAAACAAAATACTATTTCAAAAAGCCTAGCGCCTGACAATGTTGGGCGCTTCGATTCATGAAGCTTTTATGATTAGGCGAAAACAAGATTTTGAATCGTAATGTACAGAGCTTCATTGAAATACATGTGTTCGGCATAAAAGCTTTATACTTTAGTATGCCGAAACGATTACATTACTATGATTAGGAGCTTAATGTGCGGAGTGCCTAAGGCATTGGGTTATAGAGGAGTCGAAAATGCCAAATCAGCAGCGCAGTAACATTTGCGCTGAACGTGCCATAAAACTAGTCCAGGACATTTATCCTCTCTGCAAAACTACTCGCACTTTAAATATTAAATTTATATCATACAATAATCAAGTAAATCAATAAGTTTATTTTTGCAGAAATGTACTGAACTACTTTTATGGCATTTTCTGCGGAAACAATGGAATTGACATGCTTTAAATAATTGTTATTTTAATTTAACTAGCACATATTATTAATTTAATAAAAAAGAAAAAATTTTTAATCTGTGTGTTTTTAGAAATTGCATT
The DNA here is from genome assembly GCF_001687245.7 of Rhagoletis zephyria. Taxonomy (NCBI): domain Eukaryota; kingdom Metazoa; phylum Arthropoda; class Insecta; order Diptera; family Tephritidae; genus Rhagoletis; species Rhagoletis zephyria. Next base: position 11,715 of record NW_016159288.1, on the reverse strand, counting down.
TGGTGCGGAAGATGTTTTTGCCAAAATGACCCGCAAACTCCATTTTTATTATTAATTTAGTATTGCCTATCACGTGGTGATAGGTAAAATTTTTGTAAAAAATGAGTCATAACCCTAGTGGACAGTACCCATTTATATTCTTAAATAATAATAACTACTGAGTGGTACAATGCGACGCTCGTTAGTTAATGGTTTGAACAATTTTCGGCGGGATATAAGGATATCATTGGGACCACTTTGAATAGCATGTGTATTAGGCCCTAAATTATGATTCTTCTCCGCTACTTTGGATTTCAATATTACTGGCCGACATCCGGCAAATTTGAATCGAATAATGCCAGCACGATTCAATTGAAGATTGGGTGATACTAGGTCAGGGAATACTTCTTTAATTTTAGGCTTGGGTTTTAGCGCCTTGTTTGGATCGTCTCCGTGGCACATGGCTGCAGCTAATGTATTCCACTCTAACCGACGAACACCGGGTTTTGAATATATTTTAAATGTAGCAATTTTTCGCTTTAGGAAGCGTGTGGAAAGAAACTTTTCAAAGTATTCTATTAAATAAAAAATTAGTTTAATAAGTTCTTCAATTTTGAGAAAAAACAACTTACGCGCGTAATACACTAAAAACGGCTGTAGCTTATCGCCTCCGCACAAAAACTCTAACCATTCATATAGATAGATGTCGTCAGGACCGTGCAGGAAAACAGCGCTAAGCTACAAAAAAAAATAATAATAATTTTATCTGAAAAAAAAACTGTGATAGCGTCGCTTTTTATTACCGCAAAATCATTCCAAAATAGCTCTGAAATATTTTCCATGTTTAATTTGTAAATAAAGGGTATAAATTCTCGAAAAGCATATTCCCCAAGGGCAATCAAACCACGCACAGCCCGACTTATATATCTGAAATCTATACAAAACAGCAATACTAACCGTATAAAATATCAACATTAAGTGTTGAAAATCACCTCTCTCTGTGGAAACACTGCGGCCATCAAAAAATCGGAGCAGCCTTCTTATAATATGATTTATACACTCATTTTGGAAATATCCACTTGATGCTGCCAAATGGCCAATTGTATCACACAGGTCATCTACATGCTTCCAATCAATAGGACTGGCAAAATATGGGGAGGCTATTGATGCCATTGAAACATAGTCCTCGCAATCATCGTCATTTTGCAATTTATAAGTTTTTTCTTCATGCAAATTTGTTCTTTGCATGCTAAACTGATCCGACTGAGCAGTAAACTCTGAATTGAGTTCCATTTTTTCCTCCATCTTTACTTCTTCTATTTTTATATTGACGCCTACCCCGTGATCTTCTTGTTTCGAACAAGGTTGGACTTTTATACTTTCGTATGGTGCGAGCAGCTGCGAGATAAGTATCTCCGATAAATGAAAGAATTCCATACGAACGTTTTGCAAACGTGCATTTGAATTAAATGCACAAGTACGAAGTAGGCGCCATCCACGCAAGCAAATATCTTGATTTTGTTTAAAAGCCAGAATTTGTATGAGTTTAGATAGGATAATACGGTAGCAAGAACCGAAAAAAGGAGAGGACACGGCGTAAGAGAGGGCTTTATCCATCTTATTCGCATCACCATACAGAACAACTAAGATATAGAAACGTTTTCACTACAGTATATACTAGTTTTCATTTAACATATTAGACAAATATTTTTTTTTACCTTTGATTAAACTTGGTATACATTTTTTGATAAGCTCAATGTGCTTTTCATCAATTGGGCAGGTACATTCGTAATCAGGGCCATCTGAAATTTCTATAGTCACTTCTTTTTGGTACTCCTCACGCAGCTCAATAATTCTATCCTAAAAAAATGTTAATAATTTATTTAACAGAAAGTTGACCATATTTACCGAGTAAAAAAAGTAGCTGTCGTCATAGTCAATGCGATCCCATTCGGTATCGAGTGCACCCAATGCAGGAGGGGCGTCTGCGGTGGCCAATACCTCATTTACCAAATCATACGTAACTTGGCCACCCGAATGCCGCGTATATGTTTTTATATTCTAAAAATATCTTAATATTTGTTGGTCTTTTAAGTGCCTTTAGTATGTACATACATTCACTAATTCCCATAACTTATATGAGACATCCTCCGCGATTTGCGCACTCACTTCCGCAGAAAGTTCCAAATCACTTTGATCATATTGCTCCCAAATAATTTTCACTGAGCGCCCTTCCAGACCAGCATAACTTTTGAAGTGATTCTAGATACGAACAGTTTTATTATTCTGAAATCCAGTTGTAATAACAAATTACCAGTTCCCCAGAGTATTGGGAAATGGTTTTTGAGTGACAGTCCTTGGCCAGATTCAAATCTGGGTCGTTCCGGTTACGTAGCCCCGACTCTCTTGGGAACATTATTATTTTTTTATTGTTGCTTACCCTTGAAATGTTACTGGTATCAGCACTATTTGCCCCACTTCCGCTATTTGTAATCGCGTTCAAGGGAAAATCAAATAAATTGCATAAATTACTCGTAGGCGTAGTGGGTGTAGTTGCATTGGGCAAAAGGTTTTTTTGATTATTGATGGCCGAAGAACCTTTTGAATTACTACCACTAGTTGACTCACTTTTCGAAGATTTCGTACGCGATTTGGTGGACTTTTTGCATGATTTACTATGCGACGCTTTCGTTGAATCCTCCGCTGAATTTAAATTATTTGATTTCATAATGTGTCGAATACTGCAAAACACGATAACAAAAATAAAAAAATTAAATTGTTCACAATTTTTGAGATTGAAAATAAGAATGTGTGAGTTTGAGTTTTGATTTTTTTCACTATGCGTCAGTAGATATAAATCATGAACCAAAAATACAAGATCACGCCTTCTCCTTAGTAGCCAGTTATAATCGCATTTAGGAAAAAAGTTGGGCGACTTTGACATTAGGCGTTTGTTTACATTTGTTCGTTGTTTACGATTTGGTGGTGGCTTTTTACAGCAATTTTCTTAATTTCCGCTTGTGGCAACGTGTGTACGCGTAAGGTAAGGAATAATTTAACACGACATGATTTATGGAAGAATTTGCATAATAAAAATGATTATTCATGCGTTCAACAATTACGCAGTTTTTTGCGTTCTCTTCGTTGTTTACTTGGGACACGAATTTCGATACGATACGATACCATATCGATACTTTTGGCATTCGATACCGATATTGGGTGGGCTTTATAGCCCGAACACAATGAAAACGACGAGCTACGGACCACAGCTGTCAAATCATTTTAACACGTACTCTTAAGCGAAGCGCACATTAGCGCGATTCCATCGTTGCGAATACGTTGCGAATTCGGCTGTTAACTTCGAATCCGCAAACGTGCGCACACTTGAGCGATTTTTTCGCGTCGATTTCCGATGTACAATTCACTCAATTTTCCCTTTATTTCGTGTATTTTCGCACTCGGCGTGCCCAAATCGTACAAAATACTATTATTACGAACGTTTTTATTAGTTTTTGTACATTACACGTTTTTTTTCTTTGCCTTTATTGCTGTGACACCTTTCTTCTTCTTCTTTGACGCCTTCAAAACGCTGCAAGCCGCGTTTCGAACGCGTCAATAGAGAGGAACATTGAATGTTCGAAAAATTCGCAGCGACGGAATCGTGCAAGTGTGCGCTAGCGCATTAAAATGTATGGGTAGCATTGTTGTAATTTTTGGGCTTGCGGATTCGCAACGACAGAATCGCGCCAATGTGCGCTTCGCTTTATGTAGATAATTATTTTGGCGACGACCGGGCTACGCGACGGCTGTGGTTGTGGCCAGATTAGATATATTTCTATTTTTCTTCCTCTTCTTTTATGTCAAACTCATACAAATTCATGATGTCGCTGCCGCGTTCAAAAAAAGCATGTCGCCATCGACAACGCGTTTAGATAATGAAGATGACAAATTGGAAGCTGTGGTCCGTAGTTCGTCGTTTTCAATGTGTTCAGAACTTTAGTAGTCAGCCGCAACTTGTGTTTTAAGAAAACCAGGTGGAATTAACAAATGAAACTTGGTCAGGATGTTAAGGGAGGTATCCTCTAAAACATGTATAACTAAAAAATATAAATAATATCATTGTTTATAAGTTATTTGTTGTTAAAATTTCTTAAGTCGTTCCACTTGGTTTCCTTAACAAAAAAGCATTTGTGCATACTTTTATATATATAAATGCACATAACACTGTACTTAATACTTTACACACTTTTCTTTTATTTTATCTTGTATATAAATCACTTTAATTAAACTTTTATCGACTTGTAAATTACATTGAATTTCACGCATATGGGTGTTTCCAGCGGAAGGTCCACCACGACAAAAAAAATAAAAGTTTTATATTTAACGTATTTACGGGCCGATTTGTCTGCTTTTTAAAATATATACTGGC